>NC_143155.1:5865317-6168011 GCF_041381405.1 Jatropha curcas
TGAGCCCTCGGGTTGAGTTAAACTAACTCAAGGTTATATTGTGGTCTCCGTTGTTTCACCTTAAACTTTATTTTATGTTGTAATTTAACTCTAGTTTGATCTTTATATTAATTTCATTTTGACTTTAATCTTTTATTGCAATAACACTCTGAATTGCAATTAGAACTTAAACTGCAAATAAAAAATAGATTTTCCTGGAAACTATACTTGATCTGAGGTTAAATTAATCCAAATTCTTTGCTCACATAAATTTGCTAAGTTTAATTATTGTCTTAAATAAATATTTTTTTTCCATTCTATAATTATAAAGTATAATTGATTATAATTATATCTTATCTTTTATTTTTGATAAAAAAACAATTTTTAATAGCTTACGAGTCAAATAATTTCAGTAGTTCAATTTTTTCAAACTTCGCTTTGTAGATTTATGATTATTTCAAAATTTTTATCGAAGTCAAACAACAATAATAATTAGTTTATTATTTAGGAAGTAATCAGATTTTTTTTTTAAAAAAGGAGTCCATGCATTAAATAATGCATTTTTATTTATTATTTCTCAAAATTAAAGGAATAATTTTAAAAAAATTAAAAAATAATAACAGAAATTTTTTTATTATTAACCTAAGCTCCCTTACTCACAAAAATATATTAAGTTAATCTAAGCGTAAAGGAAAAAATGAACTCCATAATCATGCAATTTTTTATTTGCAATTTAAACCTTAATTTTAATTTAGGGTACTATTGTAATATAAAATCAAAGTTCATGGTGAAATTGATATAAAAATCAAATTGGCGTAAAAATGCAATAAAACGCAAAGTTCAGGGTGAAACAATGTATTAAAATTTTCAAACTCTAACCTCAATTAAAAAATAAGGTGCTAATGTATCTATATTTCAAAATGAGAACGTCCGAGATACAAATATCAAATCAAAGTGACTTCACAACAATCCTCAAAGTTGAGGGTATTTTATAGATTTAGCCTAATTTTAGTGTTTTTAGTTGCAAATCAAAAATACAATTTGGAGTTCGCATTCTATCGGTTATGCTGAAACCGAATTGAATCAAAATAAATCGAGTAAATCAAGTTTTTTTTATAAATAAAATAGTATCGAGACCAATCATATATTCTCTCTATCATAAAGATAAATTTTTTTATTTGTCTCAAATTATAGGCTATTTTTAAAAAAATATAATTAATTTTTTAATTGTCTAACACAAATCTTATTTAATATGCCTTTTTATCAACAATTATTTATTTAATTTTTTTTTATTGAAAGTGATATCCAATATTAATATGGGTATATTAAAAAAGATACGTATAAGATTAATTGTTGAAATTATATTAACTAATTTTTATTAGTCTGCGTGAAAATAAAAATAAATTTAATGGGACAGAGAGAGTATAAAATAAAATCAAATTAAACTAAATTCGTTTGAATTCAATTTTTTGATTAAATTAGTTTAATTTTTAAAATGGTTTAGTTTTGAATAATAAAATCAAATTGAATTAAAAAATTAAATTCAAATTGAATAAGATATTGAAATAACCCGAATTTTTATTTTCAAACTTTTGAATTTTCATTAAATCAAAAATCCAGATTTATGATAATATGGGCTGTTAAGACCGAGTAATTCTAATTGAGCCCAAAATTTTATGAATTGGGTCCAAGCCCAAAAACATATTATTTAGAATTTTCGTTTGGGTAATACTTAAAATTTCGTCGAAAATAAAATGGAACACTAATTGTTAATCGATTAAAAATGTGACTATATATATGTAACTACTATATAAATTAATCAGCCTAAAATTAAATATCTTTGTTATTAATATTTTATGAATAAATTGAGAAAATATTATGGAACTGAACAAAATAATCAAATAAATTGAACCGGACCCAAAAATCAAATTAATTTTCGAAAACCAGATGAAAAATCCATAAATCAATTGAAAAACCAAGCTAAAACCATGATTTAAACCAAACCAGACTAGAATCGACCCAAACCCCATCCACCAATTAGAAAATTCTAGAAAAAAAAAAAGAAAAAAAAAAGAAAAGAAAGAAAAGAGAAACGAGAAGAGAGATTCAGTGGTCTCTCTCTCGCTCTTCTCTCTCAACAACCCCCCTCCCCTTTTCTTCTCGTTCTCCGACCACCGGCCGCCAAATCCGGCAAATAGATACTCTAAAAATATCTACTCATCGCAGGGAGTTGGATTTAAACTTTGGTTTGCGTGATTTGAGTCCGGATTGAGAGACATCTCGATCGAAACGTTTAGCACCGTTGCAACAACTTCTCCGGCGATTTCCCATCGTTTCCGATGACTTGAGGCGTCGAGGTAAGTGTTGATCGACTCCTCTCTTCTTCCTCTTTCATTTGGTGGCCTCCTCGTCGACTGTAATAGCCGGAATCGGAAAACCCAAAATGGGTATCACCGAACCTTTCCGGTCAATTTCCGGCCAAATAGTTCACACCCACCTTAATTTGAATACATATTAGTGATCCTCTCATTGAAACGAATAAAATGATGTATTGTTTGTTAATTTAGGTGAAGATTTGACTTTTTCGGCCACCGCGCGTGGCGGTGGTCCGGCGACCGGCTGTCGAGACTTCGGCAAGATTTCAAGAGATAGAATGCTCTCCTTTTCGCGCGGATCATGGACATAACATCTGATTTTCAATCGGTACACTCTAAAGCTTAATTCGCAATTTTTGAATAAATCCCAAATTAATTAATTAATGAACTTAATTAAGTATTTAAGTAAATTAAATTAAATATTGTTAAATATATTTTAATGAATATTAATTATAACTATAAGGACGGTACTAAAATATATATTCCTAGCTAATAGTAAATTTTAGGAATTTTATTAACAAATAAATAGTTATAAAACAATTAATTATAATGGACTATGTGAATTAAGTGACTGAATAAATGACGGTTATGGCGGACGGGATTAGTGGATATGAATTTGCCCGATGGATGGGCTGTGCGTGTGGATTTGTGAAAATTTGATAAATTGGGGTAGTACAGTTTATAGAGGAAATGTTGCCGAATTTTTAATAAAACACTTAATGAAGAATTAAATTAGTTATATTCTTAATAAGTAGTAACGACTAAAACCTTAAGTATTATGATTATTATCAGCATTAGGAATATCATTATTATTATTATAACTAGAAATTTTATCTAAAGGTTATAAATTAGAATAAATAAATAAATAGGGAAACTATATATATAGAGAAATATAAAGTTTAGTTTGATATGTGAGTAAAGTGAATAGTAACCAAAACTAATAATTAAAGTAAAAGTACGATTCTTGAATGAAACCCCTAATGTAGAATTTTCTTATTATGTTAGATGTTTATAGGTTCCGAAAGGTGGAGACAAATGCTGGAAGTGTGCAGTAATAAAGATAGTCCTTTGAAGGACAGTAAAGAACCGTGAGTAGTGTTAGATAACTAGTATCATCCGCCTGCATTCATGCATTCACGGCTAAATGTTATCATGCATTCTTTTGTTGAATTGCCATATTATGATGCATTGTTTGCTGCTATTAAAAATTGTTTGATTACTTGTGTTATGAATATACTATGCCTTGTTTGTGTGGAATTGGGATGAAGTGGACCACCATGGGTTTGTGAGGACGGTCTGTGATATGGATCCTGATTATAATATGATATTTGACCGTCGGTCGGGAAAATGGGAGATCGGTGCCCCGTGTGCACCTGATGATATGGTTATATAGAACCACAGGTTGGCCTCTTGTTGTTGCGCACCTGATAATCTAGATTTGATTGTAGCCCATAGGGTGGCCTCCTGTTGTGAGCACTTGATGATCTAGATTGGATGGAGACCACCGAGTTGCCTCCTGTTGGTATGGAAAAGAAAAGAGAGAATGGAAAAACAATGAGAGGACTGGTCAGTGAGGATTAGACCAGTTGGCCGTATGAGGGATCGGCTCCCTAGTGCATATGTATGAGAGGGCGAGCCATGTGTGAGGACGGCTCGTTGGTGTTTCAGGTGATGCCACTGACTAATTTCCACGTGATGTGATTATATGAAGGTGATAATACTTGTGATTGCTGTTGTATTGCCATTTGTGTGACAAACTACATGATCATATAATTAAACAGTAACCAGATAAAAATATTTTAGCATTTGTGTGATTGTGTGGGGTGAGAGAGTTATCTAATTCTACTCATTGAGTTTGGCGCTCACCCCTGCCTACTAATTTTTTTCCAGATAATAGAAAGAAAGGAAAGCCCTATGGAGTTGAGACACTTATTGTAGAAGACTGTTAATGGTAAAAATAATGATGTAAATATAAAGGTAGAGTTCCGCAATTGTATTCCAGTTGGATTGTAAATAAATAGTAAAAGTCTATATTAAATATATGAACTGTATTTTGGATGCACATATATAATAAGTTAATGGGCCTGAATCCATAATTATGAATAGAATGTGAGATTTAAATAAGTTAGGCTTACTACGGGCTTCGGGAGCCTTAAGCTCACCTAGGTCCTAGTGCCGGTCCAGTCCATGGAAATGGGTCGTGACAGATATGAATAAATATCAACCCTTAGAAGGTATGAATAAGATACGTTATTCATGATTATTTATGTAATTTAATTATTAAATAAAAGACTATATTATCATAATAAGCTTTTGTAATGCTAATTTTATTTTTTGTTTTTATGAACTCTTTTTTAATTAATTAGGTTAACCCATTAGAAATATCCCGAATTTTGTATATTGTAACAATTGCACCGTAATTCAACCTTAACTCCCCAAGCACTCCGATTTTAACTTTTTATTAAAATTGCACTCTAATTTTAAAATTGATCAGAACAAGTGAAAAAAATATAATAAATTGAGAGAACATATGCACGGTTAAGAAAAAGTAAAATTGAGAGAATATATATATATATATATATATATATATATATATATATATATATATATAATTTGTAGATTTTTGAATGAAATTTCTTTTATTATGCTATTAAAAAATATTAAAGTAAAAATTAGTAGATACGCATATGTTTAGAAATATGGATTAAAAATATTAAAATTTATAGAGATAAATTTAAAAAAAGTAAAATGAAAGATGGTAAAATTTATTAATTTGATTTATTTTAAAATTAATGTAAAAAATAATTAACTAGTTATTTCATTAAAATCTACGAATAAATATTTTATTCTAAATAATTAAGAGTCGTATAAATCTTCAACTTATCATATTATTAATACAATAATTAATCAATTACATTTAACATAATTTAATTCAATATAAAAATTTTTCATTTTGAATAGAAAATAATACCTACTCACATCCTTAAATTTTATAAATAATTTAATTTATTTATATCATTAAAAGTTATATAAATTGTCACTTAACGCACTATTAATTTTCTAACGTTATATGAATCAATTACATTTAAGACGGTTTAATTCAATCATAATTAATTTATTTTCAAATAAATATAAAAACAAACAATTAAGTCATACGTATATCATTAATTTGAAATCCTATGTGGCACTATCAAGAAAAATTCTGCATGCTTTATATATATATAATTTGATAGTTTATGGCTACAAAAACATGTTAAATAATCTTTAAAAAAGGAGAACAAAAGATTGAATAAGAACTAGTAACCCCATTAGTGAAAATAGTTGAAACGTAGAAAATTCTGAACATAAAAAAAGAATAATATGTTTAAAAGCATGGACCAATATACCTCTATCAAGAATACAGAAGAATATAGATACAACTTATATATAGTATTTTTAAAAAAGCTAAAGAGTTTATTGAGGGTAAATAATTTAAAATTTTTTAAAAAAAGTGCATTACTACACTATTTAAAAAATAATAATAAATGAAAATATTTAGATAAGAAACATAAAAGATACATTAACGGTTGTTAGAGGAAACATTTATTACTTTACAAATTTGAGAGTAAAGATTTATGTAATACCCTGAATTTTTATTTTCAAAACTCATGAATTTTTAATAAATCAAAAATCTGAATTTGTGACGATATGGGCTTAAGTACTGAGTAATTTTAATCTGGGCCTAAATAGCGAGTTGGACTCAAGCCCAAAACAAGTTATCGGAACACCTAGTCGAAAATAATTTAAACTTCTTAGAATTGATATTGGACCACTTAAAATAATAATAAAAATTATATTTACCAATTAGTAATC
Organism: Jatropha curcas; assembly: GCF_041381405.1. Lineage (NCBI taxonomy): Eukaryota > Viridiplantae > Streptophyta > Magnoliopsida > Malpighiales > Euphorbiaceae > Jatropha > Jatropha curcas. Next base: position 5,871,524 of record NC_143155.1, read on the forward strand.
CTAAATTTGATTAAATCAATTAAATAAATCAAATTAGGAAGAATAAAATGGGGTTATTCAGTAAATATTTAATTATTGATAAACATGAACTGTAAACCGGCTTAAAGTTTCTTGAAACCAAGAGAAAAACAAGATAATCAAACAAAAATTGAGCTAAATCGTTGAGTTGGACCAAACCAGTTCAAATCGAACCGGAATGGCCCAGAACTCTCTAGACCCATCTTCTTCTCTCTTTTTCTCTCTTCTTCCCTTCTTCTTCGCGCATGCAAGGAGCAGCGCCCCTCCTCCTCCCTCTCCTTGTTTCCGGCCACCGCATGATGAGCACGAGGTGGCGGACGACTCACCTTGCACCGCTGGTCGAATCTCCAGCCTCCTCTCACGCGAAAAGGACCACCATAGACACGAATCGGGCTGAGTTTATTTGACAGCTTCTTCGCTTGCAACTTCTAGCTAGCCGTGCCATTTCAGGCGATTCCGGGCCACGAGTCAGATGCGATCTACCTCCCCTCCTTCCCTGCTTCCGTTTCATGGCTTCAATCTAGAGTGAGGTTGCCTAGATCGGAAAAATCACCATGAGTGGAGACATGAAGGTGACTGTGGCGGTTGATTCGCCCAAACAAACCACTACCTACTCAAAATGACATCAAATTCAGCTTCTGCAAGTCATTTCGAGCATTTTGGTATAGGTGTTGCATGATTCTGGGCCTCAGCGATTTTCCGGCCACCGTGCATGGCGGCGACGGCGACGGTCCGGCGACCGGCCGGCGACACTCCGGCGAGGCTTGAAGAGGCAGAATGCTCTCCTCTTCGCACGGATCACGGAAATAAAATCTGATTTTCAATCGGTACACTCTAAGTCTTAATTCGCAATTTTTGAATAAATCCTGAATTAATTAATTAATTAATTCAATTAAGTATTTAAATAAATTAAATTAGATGTTGTTAATTATATTTGGTGAATATTAATTATAATTAAAAGGTTGGTACTGAAATAAACATTCCTAGCTAATAATAAATTTTAGGAATTTTATTAACAAATAAATAATTATATAACAATTAATCATAATGGGCTGTGTGAAAATTTGTGAAATATATGATAATTTGGGTAGTCCAGTTTATAGGGAGATGCTGCCGAATTTTTAATAAAACACTTAGTGAAGAATTAAATTAGTTATATTCTTAATAAGTAGCAACGACTAAAACTTTAGGTATTATTATTATTATTATTTTCATTAGGAATATCATTATTATTGTTATAATTAGAAATTCTATCTAAAGGTTATAAATTAGAATAAATAAATAAATAGAGAAACTAATATATAGAGAAATATAAAGTTTAGTTTGATATGTGAGTAAAGCAAATAGTAACCAAAACTAATAATTAAGGTAAAGGTACGTTTCTTGAATTAGACCTCTAATGTAGAATTTTCTTATTATGTTAGATGTTTGTAAGATCTGAAAGGTGGAGACAAATGCTGGAAGCGTGCAGTAATAAAGATAGTCCTTTAAAGGACAATAAAGAACTGTGAGTAGTGTTAGATAATTCGCCTCATCCGCCTGCATTCATGCATTCACGGCTAAATGTTATCATGCATTGTTGCCATATTGTGATGCACTATTTGTTGATATTAAATATTGCTTGATTACTTGTGATGTGATATTGCTGTGCCTTGTTTGTGTGGAATTGGGATGAAGTGGGTCACCATGGGGTTGTGAGACTGTTTCTGTTATACGGATCCTGATTCTGATTTCTGTTATATTCTGTTACTGCTATATGGATCCTGATTCTGATTTCTGTTAGCCGGGTAAATGGGAGATCGGCGCCCCCGTGTGCACCTACTGTTCTGTTCTGTATGATAAGAAAAGCGCAGAGTAGCCTCTTTGGGCAAACCTGATGATCTAGATTTGATCGTTGCCCTCAAGGTGGCCTCCTGTTGTGTGCGCCTGATTATCTAGATTTGAGGGAGACGACCGGGATGCCGCCTGTCGGTATAAAAAAAAAAGAGAGAGAGAGAGAGAGTGGAAAAATAATCAGAGGACCGGCAGTGTGAGGATTATACCGGTCAGCCAGAATGGGGGATTGGCTCCCTAGTGCACATGTGAGTGGATGGGCCATGTGGGAGGACGGTTCATCGGGTTTCGATGACTCCACTGACTAATTTCCACGTGATGTGATTATATGAAGGTGATAATAACTGTAATTGTTGTTGTATTGCCATTTGTGTGACAAACTGCATGATCATATAACTAAACGGTTGATCACATGAAAATAATTTAGCATTTGTATAATTGTGTGGGGTGAGAGGGTTATCTAATCCTGCTCACTGAGTTTAGTACTCACCCCCCCTCCAGCCTCCCCAGGTAATAGGTGGAAAGAAGAATCCTGGAGTTCAAACGAACGAACGAGATGTGGATCGGTAGGAGTAATAATTTTTGAATGTGTAAATGCAAAGGATAGCGAATTATGGAGTAGAGTTCCGCAATTGTATTCCAACGGGGTTGTAAATGAATAGATAGAGTATAGACATTTATTGTATGGATTGTACTTTGGATATTTTTGTAAAATAAATTATTGGGCCTGACTCCACAATTGTGAATAGAATGCGAGTTTTAAGTAATACAGGCTTACTACGGGCTTCGGGGGCCTTAAGCCTACCCAGGTCTTAGTGCCGGTCCGGTCCATGGAAATGGGTCGTGACAAAGGTGGTATCAGAGCATAAGTTAGGCCTCAGGAATCAATTGCGAAACATAGGAAATTAAATATAGAGCTCCTATGTTGGGATCGGCCGTAACCAACAAAGGAGGTGTGGTCTGGATTGAATTCCATTTTAGTGCCGGTGGACGCATCGTGCACAAGGATGGAAGGAAATCTATATGAAACTTAGGATGAGAACTAACGGTACATAAATAATAGGTCTGGGTAACTGACGTTTATAAAAGAAATATTTTGAGTTTGCTAAATCCCCCTATAAATTTTGAAGCAGAAGATCGGTTGGAAATTGGTATAATGGCCTGATCACCCAGTACACCTTGATTCGACAAGAGACACTGCTTCGAACATTATTTGAAATTATTTAGAGAAGAATTCAGAGTTTTAAAGACAATAGGAAAGTGAATTTATTTGAACTATGATTTGAGAAACATGTTTTATTATTTGCTTATTGGAAATTGTTTTGAAGTTACTATTAATTGTTTGGTTTTATTGTTCTGTCGGCATGTCAAAAATTTATCTGATTTTAGAATTTAAATTATTCACCATGATTGCAAGTTTGATTTATTGTCTATCCCGAGGACTAAATTAGGCCTATAGAAATTAATACTGGTAAATTAATAATAAATAGTATAGAATATGAATTTGAATGAAAATTTCAATTAAGATATATATTAAATTCTAGAAATGTTATGGTTAGGGATTAAAAAGTGGAAATTGTAAATTAAATTAAATTAAGGGTTAGAAAAGAAGGATATAGGACAAATAATCATACTACAAGAAATCCTCAATTAACAATGGCAAAACTCAAGGATGTAAACAGAGAAAATTTGTAAATTTCTCAAATATAACATCGAGGAAAATAGAGATTTATTGGAATAATAAATAAAGTCAGACTTAGAAATGATATATTTCCGGCCACCGTGCATGGCGGCGACGGCGGCGGTCCGGCGACCGGCCGGCGACACTCCGGCGAGGCTTGAAGTGGCAGAATGCTCTCCTCTTCACACGGATCACGGAAATAAAATCTAATTTTCAATCGGTACACTCTAAAGCTTAATTCGCAATTTTTGAATAAATTCTGAATTAATTAATTAATTAATTCAATTAAGTATTTAAATAAATTAAATTAGATGTTGTTAATTATATTTCGTGAATATTAATTATAACTAAAAGGTTGGTACTGAAATATACATTCCTAGCTAATAAAAAATTTTAGGAATTTTATTAACAAATAAATAGTTATAGAACAATTAATCATAATGGGCTGTGTGTAAATTTGTGAAATATATGATAATTTGGGTAGTCCAGTTTATAGGGAAATGCCGCCGAATTTTTAATAAAACACTTAGTGAAGAATTAAATTAGTTATATTCTTAATAAGTAGCAACGACTAAAACTTTAGGTATTATTATTATTATTATTTTCATTAGGAATATCATTATTATTGTTATAACTAGAAATTCTATCTAAAGGTTATAAATTAGAATAAATAAATAAATAGAGAAACTAATATATAGAGAAATATAAAGTTTAGTTTGATATGTGAGTAAAGCAAATAGTAACCAAAACTAATAATTAAGGTACAGGTACGTTTCTTGAATTAGACCTCTAATGTAGAATTTTCTTATTATGTTAGATGTTTGTAAGATTCGAAAGGTGGAGACAAATGCTGGAAGTGTGCAGTAATAAAGATAGTCCTTTAAAGGACAATAAAGAACTGTGAGTAGTGTTAGATAATTCGCCTCATCCGCCTGCATTCATGCATTCACGGCTAAATGTTATCATGCATTGTTGCCATATTGTGATGCACTATTTGTTGATATTAAATATTGCTTGATTACTTGTGATGTGATGTTGCTGTGCCTTGTTTGTGTGGAATTGGGATGAAGTGGGTCACTATGGGGTTGTGAGACTGTTTCTGTTATACGGATTTTGATTCTGATTTCTGTTATATTCTGTTACTGCTATATGGATCCTGATTCTGATTTCTGTTAGCTGGGTAAATGGGAGATCGGCGCCCCCGTGTGCACCTACTGTTCTGTTCTGTTCTGTATGATAAGAAAAGCGCAGAGTAACCTCTTTGGGCGCACCTGATGATCTAGATTTGATCGTTGCCCGCAAGGTGGCCTCCTGTTGTGTGCGCCTGATGATCTAGTTTTGAGGGAGATGACCGGGATGCCGCCTGTCGGTATAAAAAAAAAAAGAGAGAGAGAGTGGAAAAATAATCAGAGGACCGGCAGTGTGAGAATTATACCGGTCAGCCAGAATGGGGGATTGGCTCCCTAGTGCACATGTGAGTGGATGGGCCATGTGGGAGGACGGCTCATCGGGTTTCGGTGACTCCACTGACTAATTTCCACGTGATGTGATTATATGAAGGTGATAATAACTGTGATTGTTGTTGTATTGCCATTTGTGTGACAAACTGCATGATCATATAACTAAACGGTTGATCACATGAAAATAATTTAGCATTTGTATGATTGTGTGGGGTGAGAGGGTTATCTAATCCTGCTCACTGAGTCTAGTACTCACCCCCCCCCTCCAACCTCCCCAGGTAATAGGTGGAAAGAAGAATCCTGGAGTTCAAACGAACGAACGAGATGCGGATCGGTAGGAGTAATAATTTTTGAATGTGTAAATGCAAAGGATAGCGAATAATGGAGTAGAGTTCCGCAATTGTATTCCAACGGGGTTATAAATGAATAGATAGAGTATAGACATTTATTGTATGGATTGTACTTTGGATATATTTATAAAATAAATTATTGGGCCTAAATCCACAATTGTGAATAAAATGCGAGTTTTAAGTAATACAGGCTTACTACGGGCTTCGGGGGCCTTAAGCCCACCCAGGTCCTAGTGCCGATCCGGTCCATGGAAATGGGTCGTGACAATTTATTACAAAGCAATACATTAATACATTAAGAATAATTCATTGTTATTAAAATTCATCATTTTTTAAAAACTAATAATAATGACTTAAAGCCAGTAATACATTAAATAACGAAACCAAAAACACTAATTCAAAATAATTCCAAACCAAACCAATACAATAATACATTAAATAATCAAATCAAACCAAATCAAAAATACTAACTCAAAATAAATTCAAACTAAACCAATACATTAATATATTGAATAACCAAATGAAAAACAGTAATTCAAAATAAATTCAAATCAAACCAAATCAACCCAATATATTAATACATTAAATAATCAAATCAAACCATACCAAGTGAAAGTCTAATTGGAAGAATATGTCACAAGTCAAATTAAAATACATACATCAAAGGTATTCACTCTCCTTTCATTCTGCTTCCAATTAGTGTTGCTCTTCACTGTTTGCATCCATACGCACAAATTTATAATCACTATGACTAGGCATCAACTATGCCAGCTTATGGGAATTCTCTAACCCATTTCCTCCAACATCCATAAACAATTATTTGACACCTTTGTCAAATCATTTTGATTACTCAAACTTAATTGTCATTTGAATAATATGATAGTTAAGAAAGTTTTAAATTTTAATAAAAAAAACTATATATATATACACTAAAACTGTGCAGCACCAGTATGTGTGTATATACATTGAAAACAATTATTTAGAAACTTCCAGTTCATTAGGTTAAAGTAAAAAGAGGTTGAAACAATTGTTAGGCGTCCTTGTGCGCACTTCCATCCCACCCACCAACACAACTCTCAGTCACTGCAAATAAATTATAAGCTACCAATATTCTGTTGGATTTAATTTTCTATTGTGGGCTTAATATGTAAAATTAAATATGTACAGCAGTCCAATTGTAAAGTCAATTTCAAATGTGGTCTTGATTGTGAATAATTGACTATTGAGGTATCAACTAATTATAGATATTAAGTGTAGAGACCATTATATAATTCCTATTTCGTTAAAGGACCGAAATAGGAATTGTACTAACCCTACAGGTATATAAAGGTCGTGGTCCCCAGAGGAGTTGAATACGATTCAGTTTTACGTTCCTTTCGTACTGCTTCCGCAAAATCGATTCTTCAATTCTCTGGAAGGCTGCAAACCTAATTCTATACATCAAGATCGACGAACAACGATGTCAGGTACGCAACCTTTTCTTATTCAATCTATTTTGTTGAATCTAGTGGTTTGCACGATCTAGGTTATTATTGAATTATTTGAGATTAATTCTAACAAGTGGTATCAGAGCCTTGTGCATAATTGCTAGATTTTAGATTGATTTTCGTATGTTTTCTTTTTATTTGTTTACCCTACTATTTACGAATTGAGGGTTTTGTTTAATAAAAAAAAAAAATTTTGTTCTCACTGTTCTTCGGATTCTCCAAGAACAGGTAAGAGGTTTTGAACTAACGCCATTGACGATTAATTGTTCGTTTGGTATTTTGTTGTTTTTTTGGTGGCCGGATCTTGTTAAAAAAAAAAAAAAAAAAAAAAAACAAAACAGTATAGGTTTCTTTGAAGAGAGTCGGCGGAAAGGAGTTTCCGTCTCTTGTTGGTTTTAGGGTTAGGGATGAAAAATTACGGTTTGGTCCCTGAAAAATTTCGTATTAGGTCCCTAAATTTTCTGTAACTTCAGATTAGGCCCCTAAGTTTTTGTAACTTCAGATTAGATCCCTAAGTTTCTGTAACTTCAGATTAGGCCCCCTAATTTTCTGTTTTTTAGTATTAGGCCCCTAATTTTTTGTTTTCTTTCGTTTAGAACCCGAACTTTGTTTATTCAAATTTATTTAGTCCAATTTTATAACTTAGTCTCTAATTTAGTGACTTAAAGACTAGATTATAATTTTTTTTTGGGCTAAATAATTTTAGATTATTAAATATTTAGACAATCAATTCATTTAATTGCAATTGTTTTGTTTTAATTACAATTAAATGAATTAATTTGTCGACTTGAGATTAAAATTTGGAGTGATTAAGTCCCTATTCTGTTTGATATTTATTAAAATAAATTGATTTGATCAATAAGTCACCAAAGTGACCTCTATTGCTTGAATTGATTTATTTTAGAATATTAGACAGGTGTATTAGAATTCGTTGCGGATAGTTAATCGGCCCAAAGGAAGGTTGCTATCTGGCTGAGTTTTGAATACATGTTGGCAATAAGTATGTGATAATTGTTTGATTATTTTCATGACAATGATATATCGGCCCAAAGGAAGATTTATTATTTGTCAGGACTATGTTATCAATATTTGATTGCTGCGTTGAGATACTAATTATAAGTTAATGTTTTACATCCAAAGATGAGAATATTAATGTTGTGTCTGTATCTTATTTCCATTTTTTGATCTCTACTTATGTGAATTGTTTCATTTGTGGATTGTGAGCTTATACTTATCTATTTGTTTATTTTCTCTGATGTCAGCTAACATGTCATTTAATCCTGATTGTGTCCCTAAACTTGAGGGATCAAATTTTGAGTCTTGGAAATCAGATATTATGATCTTTCTGGGCTGTATGGATTTGGATCTTGCATTCAGGATGGACGAACCTGCTCCTCTTACTGATACGAGCACTGATGTTCAAAGGGTTCAGTATGAGAAGTGGGAGCGTTCTAATCGCTTAGGTCTGATGATCATGCAGAAAGGAGTCCCAGAACATGTTAGAGACTCTGTCTCAGCTGAAAAGAACAATGCTCAAAACTATCTTGCCGAGCTGGAGAGGGCTTATGTCAAGAATGACAAAGCCGAAGTGGGAACACTTTTAGGAAAATTAACCTCCATGAAGTTTGCTGGCAATGGTGGTGTTCGAGAGCATATTCTTAGCATGTCTCAGATTGCAAAGAGACTGAAGGCGCTGGGTATGGCTTTACCAGATGACCTTTTAGTCCATATGGTTATGAATTCTCTTCCTTCTCAGTATGGACAAATTAGGACTTCCTATAATTGTCAGCCGAATAAATGGACTCTTAACGAGCTCATTTCTCATTGTGTTGATGAGGAGGAAAAGATGAATTCTAACAAAAGAGAGAGTGCTCATTTTGTTTCTTCAGCTGGGAAGGGCAAGAACAAGAAAAGAAAGAGGCCTTTTGCAAAGACTGTTGAAAAGGCTATTGAGAAACCTGCTGCTGCTACTGCTGTAGATCCAGTACAAAAGAAGCCTTATGTGCCAAAATGCTTCTTTTGTGGAAAGACGGATCACTTGAGAAAGGACTGTCCTAAATTTGCTATTTGGCTTGCAAAGAGGGGTAAGTACCTTGTTTTAGTCTGTTGTGAAGTTAATTTAACTTCAGCTCCTAAAAACACTTATTGGATGGATTCTGGTGCTACCGCTCATATAAGTGTTTCATTGCAGGGCTGCCTCAACTACAGAAAGCCAACTGACGGTGAAAGATACGTCTATGTAGGAAATGGCGATCCGGTTGAAGTAGAGGCAATTGGACATTTTAGATTATGTTTAAGTACTGGTTATTTTTTGGATCTTATAGATACTTTTGTTATTCCCTCTTTTAGAAGGAATTTGATTTCTGTTTCCTTTTTGGACAAATCTGGTTTTCATTGTTCTTTTGGAGACAGTGTATTCACTTTATCTATGAATTCAAAAGTTTTGGGTACTGGTTGCTTGAATGAATGTGATAATCTATATATGTTAGACATTGATACTAGTTATCATGAATCCCTGCATGTTACTACAAGAGGTACCAAAAGAAAGTTGAATATTGATAACTCAGCTGTACTTTGGCATAGACGTTTGGGTCATTTATCCAAATCGAGAATTGAGCGTCTTGTTTCTGATGGTATCTTAGATACACTTGATTACACAGGTTTGGATTCTTGTATTGAGTGTATTAAAGGAAAACAGACTAAACAAAAGAGACTAGGTGCCATTCGGTCATCCAATGTTTTAGAACTGATTCATACAGATATTTGCGGTCCATTCCATATTGCAACTAGAAATGGCCAAAGATATTTTATATCATTCATTGATGACTATTCTCGTTATGGTTACTTATATCTCATTCATGAAAAATCTGAGTCTTTGGACGTGTTTAAATCTTATAAAGCCGAAGTTGAAAATCAACTAGGAAAGAAGATTAAATCTGTTCGATCTGACCGTGGTGGTGAATATTATGGTAAATATGACGGTTCAGGCGAACAACGTCCAGGACCTTTTGCGCTTTTCCTACAGGAATGTGGAATTGTCCCTCAATATACAATGCCTGGTACTCCCAGCATGAATGGTGTATCTGAGAGACGTAATAGGACTCTTATGGATATGGTAAGGAGTATGATTAGTCATTCTACTTTACCAGAGTCTCTGTGGGGTGAAGCGTTAAAGACAGCAGCTTATCTTCTCAATAGGATTCCATCTAAAGCAGTTGCTAAAACACCTTATGAACTTTGGACTGGACGTAAGCCTAGTCTAAAGCATCTTCATGTTTGGGGATGTCCAGCTGAAGCAAGGCCTTACAAGCCGAATGAAACAAAACTGGACTCCAAAACTATCAGCAGCTACTTTGTTGGATATTCTGAGCGGTCTAGGGGTTACAAGTTTTATAATCCTACTTCCAGAACTTTTTTTGAAACGAGAATTGCAACATTTTTTGAGGATGTTGATTTTGGAGGGAGAAATAAAGAAAGAAACATTGTCTTTGAAGAGGAACCAAGTAAGGATGATTCGGTTCTCATTCCTTTTGTTGTTTCTGATAGCGTACAGACTCCAGTTGCTCCTGTCACTATTCAAGATCCAATTCAAGACAATGCTATTCTTCCTCAAGAACAAATTCAACAACCTCAAGAATTAAAGTCTGTTCAAATGCCTTTGAGGAGATCTACTAGGGAGAGAAGAAGTGCTATTCCAGATGATTATATAGTGTTTCTTCAGGAACATGAGGATACTGTAGACATGATAGATGATGATCCAGTTAGTTTCTATCATGCCATGCAGAGTTCTGACTCTCATAAGTGGATTGAGGCAATGAACGAAGAGTATAAGTCTATGCAAGACAATCAAGTTTGGGATCTTGTTCAATTACCTGAAGGAAAGAAACCCATTGGTTGCAAATGGATATTTAAAACCAAAAGGGATTCTCAAGGTAATGTGGAGAGATATAAAGCACGTCTTGTAGCAAAAGGCTTTACTCAAAAGGAAGGGATTGACTATAAAGAAACCTTCTCTCCAGTTTCTTCGAAGGATTCTTTTAGGACAATCATGGCCTTAGTTGTAAATCTTGATCTTGAGCTTCATCAAATGGATGTTAAGACTGCGTTTCTCAATGGCGACATTGATGAAACAATATATATGGTGCAACCAGAAAGTTTTATAATTGGAGATCCAAAACATCTGGTATGCAAATTAAAGAAATCCATTTATGGACTCAAGCAAGCTTCTCGTCAATGGTACTTTAAATTCAACCAAGTAATTGTCTCGTTTGGCTTTGAGGCAAATACTGTTGAAAATTGTGTGTACCATAAGTTCAGTGGGAGTAGGTTTATCTTTTTGGTCTTATATGTGGATGACATACTTCTTGCTACTAATTGTAAAGTCTTGCTACATGAAACCAAAGTTTTTCTTTCAAAGCATTTTGAGATGAAAGATTTAGGTGAAGCTTCTTTTGTTTTAGGGATTCAGATACATCGAGACCGTTCTCGAGGTATTCTTGGATTATCACAAAAGAGCTATATTGATAAAGTGCTCAAGAGATTTAGTATGCAGAATTCTAGACCATTGGATACCCCTATTGCAAAAGGTGATAAATTTAGTAATCAACAATGTCCAAAGAGTGAACTTGAAATTCAGGAAATGCAAAAGGTTCCTTATGCATCAGCTGTAGGAAGTCTTATGTATGTTCAAGTTTGTACTCGTCCAGACATTTCTTTTATAGTTGGCATGTTAGGTAGATATCTCAGCAATCCAGGAATGGATCATTGGAAAGCAGCCAAAAGAGTCATGAGATATCTTCAGAGGACTAAGGGACATATGCTCACATATAGGAGATCAGATCAGCTTGAGATCATTGGGTATACTGATTCTGATTTCGCTGGATGCCAAGATAGTAGAAAATCCACATCTGGCTACGTTTTTCTATTGGCTGGCGGTGCTATTTCTTGGAAGAGTGTGAAACAAACTCTAGTAGCAACCTCCACCATGGAAGCTGAATTTGTAGCATCTTATGAGGCATCCAATCAAGCTATTTGGCTGAGAAACCTTGTCACTGGGCTGCGTGTAGTAGGTGGAATAGAAAGACCACTGAAGTTGTATTGTGACAGCAGGTCAGCCGTTTTATTCTCCAACAACAACAGGAGCTCTTCTCGATCAAAACACATTGAGATTAAGTTCTTGGCTGTGAAGGAGAGGGTACAGAGTGGACAGATATCCTTAGAGCATATTGGAACAAACTCTATGATTGCAGATCCGCTTACAAAGGCAGTGATACCGAAAGTTTTCCATGAGCACACCGCTCATATGGGTATCGTTTTGTTTGAGACTGTCTAGTTTTAGTGGGAGTTTGCTCTTTATGCATACATTATGTTTTTGAATGCTCTATTTTATTTTGGATATGTTTTATTATGAAATTTTGTTGAGTACTCATTTTGGTTGATGGTTACACTCTGTATTATTATTATTGTTTTGCTTGATCTCACTTTTGTTGGTGACCAGTTGGAAACAGACATGATGATCACATTACATGTAGTTTTCATGCTACACTTCTATAATGAATCTATGTCATTTAGGGGTATTGGTAATGTAGTTGATGATGAACTTAGTCATGAGATCTATGGCGAATGTTTCTTCAGCTCTTTATCAATATAACTAATGGACGAGATTGTTTTTGGATACCTTGTATGACTGCGTTTGTTGAGCTCATTTTGGTGTATGTATTTTATTTAACATATGTTCGCCCAAGTGGGAGATTGTTGGATTTAATTTTCTATTGTGGGCTTAATATGTAAAATTAAATATGTACAGCAGTCCAATTGTAAAGTCAATTTCAAATGTGGTCTTGATTGTGAATAATTGACTATTGAGGTATCAACTAATTATAGATATTAAGTGTAGAGACCATTATATAATTCCTATTTCGTTAAAGGACCGAAATAGGAATTGTACTAACCCTACAGGTATATAAAGGTCGTGGTCCCCAGAGGAGTTGAATACGATTCAGTTTTACGTTCCTTTCGTACTGCTTCCGCAAAATCGATTCTTCAATTCTCTGGAAGGCTGCAAACCTAATTCTATACATCAAGATCGACGAACAACGATGTCAGGTACGCAACCTTTTCTTATTCAATCTATTTTGTTGAATCTAGTGGTTTGCACGATCTAGGTTATTATTGAATTATTTGAGATTAATTCTAACATATTCACCCAACCATAACACTTTTTACGCATCATGTTTCATTTATTTTTTTGGCAATACTTGAAATTACTGAAAGAAATGATTATGATAGTGTTGAGGTCGGCCTTTGGAAGTGAGCAAATTCTCAGTTTTAAATCAAATCGATTCATTTCCATCGAATTTATATAATTATTTTCGAAATTCAATTATTGATTGGTTTGAATATATAAACCATTTGATTTTTTGATTTTTGGTTCGATTATCATATATAACTAACCAATTTTATTTTTTAAGTGCAAATAGCTAATGTGGGTTGAAATAATCAAATTCAAGTCGAGCCAAATCAATTCATCGATTTGAATCGGTTATTATATTGTTTGATTCCAAATTTGAATACCATAAAAATATATTCGGATAAACTCAAAAAACCGAGCTAATTCGGTTCAATTCAATTTAAATAATTGAATGCTCACGCTGTCGACCCTAAATATTTCGAACCCAACATATACCTATGTTATTTGTACTCAATAGAAATGTACTTGTTGTTGTCTTACTGTATAAACTTGCCCTTGAATTTCAGAATTTTATTTCCGCAACACTCTAAATTTTTACTATAAATAAATACTTTTCAAGACATGATGGATCTATAAAAATTATTACTAAAAATTATACTCATCAATTCCAAGTTATAAAATTATAATTTTCAAGAGCATGTGATAAGTCTCTCGAAAATCTTATGATTTTAAGAGATAAAAACTTTAAAATTTAGAAACAATTTTATGCATTAGACTGTAATACCCCGAATTTTTATTTTCGAAACTTTTGAATTTTTATTAAATCAAAAATCGCGAATTTTGGCTGTGTAGGCTGCAAATGTAACACAGTCTCAATTCGAGCCCAAATTTTCGAATTGGGCCCAAGCCCAAAAACATATTGTTCGGAACTTTCGATTGGACCACTTAAAATTTTCGATGAAATTAAAAATGGAACTCTAGTTACTACCGATTATAAACTTATGTATATGTAACTACTATAAAAATTAATTACCCAAAAATCAAATATAATTATTATTAATATTTTATTATTAATGGGTAATTGAAGAACATATTACGAAACCAAATTAAATAATCCAAATAAAATCGAACCGGGCCTGAAAATTAATTTGATTTGTCGAAAACAACACGAATAATCAGAAAACCGAGCGAAAAACTCAAAAACCACACAAAATGAGACCAAATCACTAAATCGGACTGAACCGGTTCGAATCGAATCGGAATGGTCTAGAAGCATTAGCCTTCTTTCTTTTCTTTGTTTTTCTTTTCCTTTCTTTTCCTTTCTTTCCTTCTTCTTCTCCAGTCGCGCGATCCCTCTCTCCTCCCTCTCCTTCCGTCTCCGGCCACCAGACTGACGATGGTGGGTGGCGATCGATCCCTCTCATGCCACCGGTCACGTCGCCATCCTCTTTCATGTCGATCAGGCCCTCAGCAGCAACGATGCGAGCTCTTCCCTTGCGACGCGACTGCCTCCTCTGCACCAACACGATTCTCCGGTGAGGCTCGACGGTATCGGTGATCTTCTATGGCTTAGCTCGATAGATGGCGTGAAAGGCACTTGGTTCTGGGCATCCGCGACTTTCCGGCCACCGTGCACGACGGCGGTGGCAACGGTCCGGCGAGGACTTCAAGAGGCAAAATGGTCTCCTCTTCGCGCGGATCACAAAAAATCAAATCCGATTTTTGATCGGTACATTGTAAGACCTAGTTGCTTATTTTTGATATAACGTTCAAAACTTGAATTAATTAATTAATTGAATATAAGATTAATTGAACTAATCAAAGTTGGAGAATTATGAATTTAGATACAGATAATTGAAGTATATGAACATCGGTTACAGAATCGGACTTCTAGGTAGTTAATGGATAATAAAGATTTTCACCGAAAATAAAAAAAATATTGTTAATTATGATGAATTACATTATAAAAGGGAAATTAAAGAATTATATTACATCGGTGGTATAAGAACCAGTTTAGTTATATTATACCACCAGTTTCTTTATATTAATAAATAGAAACGATTCCTCAAATCATTGGTATAATAGTCATATTAACATTTTGATTAGTATTATCATAAAATATTACTTAACAAATAACTAAACGTTTTATTTAAAGGCGATACATTAGAATAGATAAATAAATAAGGAAACCCAATATATATCTAGAAATATATATATAATTTAAATTAATAAGTGGATTAAATAACTGATAACCAAAACTAATGAACGAATATGAAATATAATCTTTCGAATTAAAATTCTTACTTAGAATTTTATTGTTTATGTTAAAGGTTTATAAAATTCTGAAATGCGAGGACAAAGGCTGGAAGCATGTTGCTAGAAAATCAGTCCCCCAGAGGACAATAAAGAACTGTGAGTAGTGTTGATAATTCGCCTCATTCGTCTACATTCATGCATTCACGGCTAAATGTTATCATGCATTATTGCCATAATGTGATGCACTATTTATTGATATTAAATATTGCTTGATTATCTGTGAATGTGATATTGTTGTGCCTTGTTTGTGTGGAATTGGGATGAAGTGGGTCACCATGGGTTTATGAGACTGTTACTGTTATATGGATCTTGATACTGATTACTGTTAGCCGGGTAAATAGGAGATCGGCGCCCCCGTGTGCACCTACTGTTACCGTTACTGTTAACCACAGGTTGGCTTCTTTATTTGGGCGCACCGGATAATCTAGGTTTGATCGCAGCCCGCAGGGTGGCCTCCTGTTGTGAGCGCCTGATGATCTAGATTTGATGGAGACGACCGGGTTGCCTCCTGTTGGTATAAAAAAAGTAAAAAAGAAAAGAGAGAATGGAAAAACAATGAGAGGGCTGGTCAAGTGAGGATTAGACCGGTCGGCCAGAATGAGGGATCGGCTCCCTGGTGCACACGTGAGAGGATGGGCCATGTGGGAGGACGGCTCATCGGGGGTTTCGGTGACTCCATTGACTAATTTCCACGTGATATGATTATATGAAGGTGATAATAATTGTGATTGCTGTTGTATTGCCATTTGTGTGAAACTGCATGATCATATAACTAAAAAGGTGACCACATTAAAATATTTTAGCATTTGTATGATTGTGTGGGGTGAGAGGGTTATCTAATCCTACTTACTGAGTCTAGTACTCACCCCCCCCCCTTCCAACCTCCCCAGGTAATAGAGGGAAAGAAGAATTCTGGAGTCCAATCGAACGAACGAGATACGGGTCGGTAGGAGTAATAATCATTGTATTGAATATGTAAATGCAAAGGTTAGTGAATTATGGACTAGAGTTCCGCAATTGTATTCCAACTGGATTGTAAATGAATAAATAGAGTATAGACATTTATTATATGGATTGTACTTTGGATATATTTCTAAAATAAATTATTGGGCCTGAATCCACAATTGTGAATAGAATGCGAGTTTTAAGTAATACAGGCTTACTACGGGCTTCGGGAGCCTTAAGGGCCTTAAGTCCACCCAAGTCCTAGTGCCGGTCCGGTCCATGGAAATGGGTCGTGACATAGACTTTGTTTAAAAACTTTTGAATGAATACATAAAATTAATTTTTAAATTTTGTAAAAAATAATAATAACACGCTTAACTTTTAAATTTGACCAATGTAGTACTTCAATTTATAAAATAAATATGTTGAATACTTTAATATGTAAAAATTCTATTTAATTATTTATTAAACACAAATGTAGAGATTTATCAATTATCGAACATAGTGTTACACATTTTTTTTTAGCATAAGTTATTGAATAATAATTTTACATTTTTGACTGCTTTGATAAGTTTTGATTGATATAATTTTATGATTTTTAATATATTCAATTGAGTGATTTTATAAATTAAAATATTGAATATTTGTGTTTTTATAAATAAAAATATTTAATAGATTAAAACAAAAGTTAAAATACTGGTTTAATTTTTATGGTGAAGTTGAAGTGAAAATTTATATATTTGGAAAAGGAAAATTTTGATTTTAATTTTGACCATCAAATTGATTGGTCAACAACAACCAACCATTATTTTAAAAATCTTGAACCGTCGGTTCCATGAACCAAAACCAACCATTCAATGAATCGGCCACACCTAATGTAGACAAAATGAATAAATATTATATAAAAATCAAAATGGAATAAAAAATAAAACTTTATGATTGAAATAATCATAACGTAAAATAATATCTTTAAGATTTAAAAGTAAAATGATAAGAAGAAAAGTTTTTGATATAAAATAATAAAAAATCCTATAGCCAAAGAAAAATAAAATTATTATGGTGTTTTTTTTATAAGTATATTTTATAAGATTTCTAATTGAGTTATATTATAATTTATAAATTATTTATATTTAAGATATTATCGTACGTCTTATGTTCAAGTATTGAAAGTACAATAATAAATTTAAATAGTAAGTGTCAATTTTTTAATTGTTTTAATTAAATTATTTTTATTATTTTTTTAGAATAATATATTATAAGAGTTAGCTAACACAGCTGAATTAATCATGGATATCAATTTATCCTTTATTATTTAATCATTTTATTATTTTATTAATAGTTTAATTTGAATTATTTTAAAATTTTTTAAGTCATTTAAATTAATATAAAATAAATTTATATAATTTTCTATCAATTGAGTTAAAATATTTTGACATGTACTAGATATTTAACTTTATTTGATAATTGGTTTTTATTTTAGGGTTAAGATAAAAAAATTTTTTGATTTTCTATTTTTATATTTCCTAGTTAAATATTTAATTGAATAGTATTAACCAATCTAATTACAAATTATTATATAATTTTAATCAACCAATAAAATTAAAAGTTTTCTAATTAGGATGAGACTAAATTACCATTAATGATATTGTTAATCAATCAATAAAATTGAAATTCCTATACATACAAAAAAAACTATGATTTACCAAGTTTTCGCATTGCGCATGTTGCTTTATTATTATTTTTTAAAGAATTTTTTAATTACTATATTATAATTTATACTTCATATATTGCATTTACTAATAAATTAACAAAAACAAAAAGATCTCTTGATTAATGTGAACAAATAAATTTATCTTTATAGGTGTGAACCAATAAATATAGTCGTACATATAAAGTTTTAAAAATGAAAAACTAATTTAAGAGTCTTGTTTAATAGTTTCTTCTAAAAATATAAAATCTAGAATATATATACGCATGGAGCAATGACCATATTTTGCATTCATAATCACTTCATTCAACATTTTGAGAAATTCAACCAATCCCGCAAGGTCAAGTTTATGCATCATTAAAAGGAAATAAAGGCAACAAAGAACATTACAAAAATAAATTGTAAATGGAAATAACGAACATTACAAAAACAAAGAACATTACAAAGAACATTACCACAGTAAAAGGAAATAACGTTGGAAATGTGAAAGTTTATAATAATATCAACCTAGTACATACAAAACCATTCTTTTCTACTTGAAGCTATATTGAAAAATAGAAAGAGTTTATACTAACATAAATTTTTGAGTACTAATGATTAATAAAGGCAACAAAGAACATTACAAAAATAAATTAATTGGTGTATGTGATTCTAAACAAGTTGATACTCAAACAAAGGCACAAATCGAGATTTTAAAAAGAGAAGAATCGTAGCTTCAAAGTCAGGTGGAACAATTTTAAGCATATAACTCCAAATCATGCACAATTTTGATTGAATATCATTGCCGGGTAGGAACGATGATGGAAGCAAAAACTACTTGTGAAAAGATGATTGGATTGTGGACGTAAGCAAAAATATATGTAATACACTAACTGATGCGCTATATAAAAGAGAGAAAAGAAAAAAATTAAATATACAACAAACTAATAAAAAAAAAAAAGAAAACAAAGCAGTAACCATATATTTTATGCAAAAACAATTATCTTGTTCGTTTAAGCTACTGACTATGACTATATATAGATATAAATATAGGTATAAAATTAAAAATTTTCAAAAGCTAAATTATTTTTAAGAATTTGAAATTTTAAAAAAAATCAAAATCAAATATCGGATAAAATTAAATATTTGTTAAATTAGATTTCAAAATATATTGCTATTATCTAAATATTAACTTTAAAATTAAAAAAATATATAACCATTCAATCAAAATATAGAAAAATAAAGAAAAAATTCAAAAATTTCAATTAAAAATTTTCAAAATTTTAAATTTTGAAAAAATAAAAATCAAATGCAAAATAAAATAGAATAGTTGTTAAATTATATTGGATTTAAAAATATATTGCTATTATCTAAATATTAATTTTAAAATTAAAAAACATATAATCATTCAATCAAAATATAGAAAAATAAAGAAAAAAAATCTAAAAATTGTAATTAAAAATTTTCAAAATTTTAAAGAAATTAAAATCAATACCAATAAAATAGAATAGTTGTTAAATTAGATTAGATTTCAAAATATATTGCTATTATCTAAATATTATGAATTTTAAAATTAAAAAATATAACCATCCAATCAAAACATAGAAAAATAAAGAAAAATTCAAAAATTTCTAAAAAAAAAAAGATAAAATAGAATAATCAAATAATAGAGTGCCAACTCACATCATTTTGCTTTAGGATTATATATATATATATATATATATATATATATATATATATATATATATATATATTTGAATATTGGAATTTGCGTGGCTACCTTACTTCCATCCAAATATTTGAAACTAGAAAAATAAAAAGTAAAAGATATTATCTTGATAAATATTAATCTTACAATCCAAATAGAATTTACACTTTTATTAATAAAATATAAAATAAAAGGGAAAGAAAAGAGAAAAGGATGCAAAACTTATAACTTTTAGCAACAGATAAGAATTCTGTTGCTAAACCTTTTGTAGCCAATCCTTACTGACGGGAAAAATGAATGAATTTAGGTTATAACTTTAAAAACATATAAATATTCCGTTGCTAATCTGTTTGTAGAACCTGCTCTTAGCAATGTAAAAAAGAATGAAACAAGATTTGATAATCAATTAAAATAATCTAATTAAGGAAACTAATATAACTAATATAATTAAAAATTATTATATAATTTTAGTCAATTAATAAAATTAAAAATTTCTAATTAGAATATAATTAAATTATCTTTAATAACACAACAGGAAGAATATAAAATATAGACAGTAATGTTTGATTGACAATGAGTAGTAAGTATTTATTATTTAAAGTACTTTTGTTTTGCATTGTAAAAAAAAAAAAAAGAAAAGAAAAGAAAAGAAAAAGAAGAGAAGTAGAAGAAATTGGTCATAGTCTAAAGTTATATATGACTTGTCAATTACAAAAGTTTGAGTTTTCCTTGTACTCATACATCAAGACAGTGAAATTCTTGCCCCAAACTCTTCTTAGGGGACTTGAATTTCAAATCTCAATAATTGGATATTTCCTTGATTACAATTCTATGTTCATGCTTCATGAACAGGAACATTTTGATTCTTCTATAAACCTTACAAGAGAGGAACTTGTATCCATAAGAGAAGGTAGAGAAAATGAAAATAAAATAAGAAAAACCTAAAATTTTTAGTGTCCTTAAACATTAGCCACCGACTCCAAGCTCTCTCTTGCAGAATCTTCTAACCGTTTAGCAGTTTTTTGAACCTGCAGGAAAGCATTAAGTATTACGAATGATGGAATATATAATTAAACTTTTTTTTAAAAAAAAAAGTCATAATCATTGTATTTTTTTTTTTTTAGTATAACTAAGAGATTAGATAGTAATTTACACTCAAAATTATGAATTCTTCCATAATATATTGTCTTGTTTTTGTATTATTATTGATTTTGTTCGGTATATTTAAGTAAATATAGATGAAATAAGTAATTTAAAAAAAAATATATTTATGGAATTATTAGGCGAAGTGGGCTTAGGCACATGGATAAGCTAGCCAATTGGCCCATTGGGCCTAAAAACAAAAACTCACCTCTGCATCCCAATTAGTCCTTGCAGTAAGAATAATTAAAGTTATTGTCTGGAAAAGAACTCCAATGATAATTCCCCACCAAATGCCCTGAAATTAAATAATTAAGAAATGGATTTATTGGTTTAATTTATAAAATAGAAAAAAGCTTAGAAATAGGGAGCAGAAGCTTACTGCTACTCCTAAACTGGTTTTGAAACCAAGAACACATCCAATGGGGAGCCCAATTATATAGTATGTGGTTAAATTAACATAAGCCACCACTGCTTGCCATCCACTCCCAATAGCCACACCTGCCATCCAAAAAGGAGTTTAATTTGAGGGATCGTTTATCTAATCCTCTAAATTTTTCAAAATATAATTTTTCTCCCCAAAAGTTGTATTTATATTTTTAAAAATATGCATATTCGCTCGAGAAAAGAACTTGATTAGCGAATTATAAATACGAGAAATTCTTACCGGAGAGAATCGGTTGAACCCCATTGAGGAGAACGGAGATGGCAAGCAGAGGAGTGAGATCAGAAACTGCTTCTATAACCTCAGTATCAGTTGTAAAGAGTTTGCTCAATCCAACTTTAAAGGACAGCACAAGAATACTAAAAATGACACTTATAATTAGGCTAGTCCCATTCACTACAAACACTGAAAATTTTGCAACCTTAGGATGCCCTGCCCCTAGCTCATTGCTTACTCGAACACTGCATTTTCATCAATATTAATTTCTTAAAAATGGGTGTAATAGTAATTTCCCAATCAAATTCAATTAAAAAAATTGAAAAGAATGTCACCAACCTGGTTGCTGCAGCTAGACCAAGCATAAATTGCATGTCCCAGTTCAAGTAATTCATGCTGGAGAGAATGAAAGATGTTATGATTTCACATTACAAGGTTAGAGACACAACATTAATTTAACAGAGTTATTTTCAAATCTTAAGCAATTTGTTACATTGACCGGTAAACCTTTATTTTGCTTGGTCTATGGATTTACAAGATATTTTTTTTTATTAAAAAGATGATATTTTTGAAGAAAAAAATTTAAAATAATTTTTTAAAAAAATCTATTTTCATTGGTTTAATCCATCACTTATACACCAAATTTAAGCAAGTTTAATCCATTTTTTAATTATGCATTATTATACTCATTAACTTATTAATTTTAATTTATTCAAAAATTATTCCATGATTAAAACATAAAATTCACGAAAATTTCATTAATAATAGTTTAAAAAACCTCAAGAAATGGAAGATAGGAAAATTTATTTAATTTTCTTTAGCTATAAATATATTATATTTGACTTGGTGACTTAAAATCTTGACTCCACCACTATCACTGTCACGTAAAAAAAAAAATATCAGAAGAAAATGTCCCACAAATATATATTGAGAATTAAATTGTCGGTACTTCATAGTCAATAATAATAATAATAATAATAATAATAAAGCTAAAAATAGAGACCGGTCAAGGTAGTACCAAATAGAAATGGAGTCTAGACTGATTGTTGGGCTTGGTAGGAGACCTGAGATGAGTACCATTCCTTGGCTATACCATATCTCCAAACTACATTACCAAAAATACTCAGTAAAAAGGTCAGTTTTTTCTTGGTAAATAGTAAAAAGGTAACTATTATTTTCTTTTTCATGAAAAAAGAAAAAAATTGCATACCAAAGCATAACAGCAGAGGCAACTGTGAGCTTAAAGTAAGGCCAAATGCCTTTAAAAGCACTTATAGACAAGCCAGTCCAAGTGTCCTTGCAATTTGGGCTTAGAACAATATAAAGCCAATTTAAGATAACAAGAAGCCACCAAGACAAACTGAGTGTAAGAGCTGCCCCAACAAGCCCATAATCCAAAACAAAAACAACAAGCCAAGAAAGAAAAATGTGAACCAAAAATACTCCAACTGCCATATATGCCAAAGGATTCACAATATTCTGAGCTTGAAGAAACCTCTGCATAGGGCAACTAATGGCAAATGCATATATTTGGGGTATCAAGCCGTGGGCGAAAATCTGGCCTTGTGCGGCAATGTCCTCTGCTTGGCCGATAGCTAGAAGAACTGGGCCTGAGAACCAGTAGAGGAATGTCAGGAGTACTGCTGCTCCTAAGTGTAGAACTATTGCTCTTTGGCAAATTATCCCCATTGCTGAGTATTGCTTGGCTCCATAGGCTTGTCCACACACTGTCTGCACAGCACTTGCCATACCAAGCTGCAGGAGGAAAGCAAGAATTTAAAAAACGCTAAACGCTATTTTTTAGTTTTCGGTAATACAATATTTGAAATATAAAAAGTTAAATAGCATTTTATGAAATATTACTCAAACAACTAACAGCTTGCCAAAACAGTTAATTTTTCTTTTTATATGATTTTAATCATTTTTGCAAATTAAACTCCGGTTAACACTTCCAAGCACTAATCTTTCACATCCACAGAATAATGGAAAAAGGAAAGGTAAATACATACCATAATCCCATAAGCAAGGCCCTGAATTCCAACATTGGCAATAGAAGCACCAGCAAGTTCAACAGCACCCAAATGACCACAAAACATTTGGGTTACAAAACTAAGCATAAAATTGAATATAGAAACAACAATAGAAGCCCCAGATAATGACCATAATAGCCTTGATTCCCATAACACAAGCCTATGCCACCATCTAAGTGGAACTTTCCTTTGGTCCAAGAAATCCTCAATAGCCTCAGAGGACAAGTCTGGAATTCTTGAATGTGAGTCTAGTGTTGGTAACAGGGCCTGGTACTCTGTTGTTGACCCCATGATACTTTGTATGTATAGAAAGAACAAAGAAGAGAAGGGGGTCTTAGTTGATATTATATTTGGGTTGTATTTATACTATTATGTCCATGTAAAATTTTGAAGGTGATTTTTGAATTAAAGATATTTTTCAAAAGCTACCATTCAATTGTTGGAAGAGTAGCCAACTAATTTTTTTATTTTTTTATTATTATTTAGAGAATAGAAGAGTAGATAATCTAACACTGTGTTACTTTTTGTCAACTACTAACATTTAACATGGAAGTACTAGAAATCTTTATTGAAAAAATGGCGGCTTCAAAAAGCTTAATAACACGTGTCATTTTCTTAAGCTATTAATAATATGTGGCCCCCATCTTATTTCATTCAATAATTTATGACTATGAAATATGAAGTTTATATAAATAAATATATAAATAAATAATTCTGTAGTCCTGTAATAATATTTGTATAACATAGTATTACGTTAATATTCCAATTCAATCAAGACAATAGAATCTTAAAAAAAAAAAAAAGTAATACAGTTTTTTAATTTCATTATTTTCTGATTCAGATATTAATAGCGCCTCAATTAATATCGATAACAATATTACATATTTTTTTAATTCATTTTCCAATAATTAATTACATTAATATGTCATTAATATTATTTTAAAAATGAAATTTCCATTTTCTGTTTTCTAATAATTAATGAAATTAATAATATCATTAATATTACTTAAAGTTCTAAAAACTTCAGGATTGTTTTCACATGGGTTAAAATTTTTTTTAGTGTGCTTTTATTTTCTATTGCTATTCACTTCGAAATTTACATTGACATTATAATATTTCAACTTCATATTGTAAAATGAATTATAGATTTCTAAGGCATTGGAATTCAATTAGTAAATCCAAAAAATTAAAGTTCATATTTTAAAACTTTGAAATATAATAAACAAAAAGATGAATAGTTAATTATGCATTATTATTTGAATTTTTAAAATTATAAAAAAAAAGCACGTGCCCATTAGTAGTAAATAATAAAATTAACAATCCCATAGGCTAAATGCTAATTAGACTAATCTTGATTAATAATATAATTTTTCTATGCTTGGTGAAGCATGATCAAAACACTTCTAAAAATTAAAAGTTTTGATATTGGTTACATGTTTTATATTCTACAATTTCCTTCATAGAGATATATTAAATTTTTTCATATTGTTATAAATCATTTTTAAAGTTAAAAAAAAAAAAATATCTATATATAAATTTTCATTGGCTCCTATTTTAGGCGTAGTAGCTCGCTGACTAAACTGAACTTGGAACGCGACCGTTTGGTTTACAAAGATGACTGGGGATAAAACGTGGGCACTTACTCTTCATTTTTACGGCAGGTGGGAATGACACCTTTATTTTTTTTTATTTTTTTATTTTTTTTTATTACCAAAAAAGCATATAATTTTAGAAGGCCGGATTTGGATTCTAATGAAGAACAGCAAATTAGGCTCTTTTTTTTTTTTAATACATGAAAAGTTTAATAAACTAGAATAAGGCTTTGAATTGTGAGATTCTATTTGATGATTCTATTTGTTTTTCTGAAAGAAGAATAGTATATATAGTTTTTTTTTTTTTTTTTTTTTTTTTTTTTTTTTTTCTGAAAGAAGAATATTTAATTTTCTGAAATACTAATAAACATAATGCAGTCTTGTTATAAGAAGAGGGAAAGTTATATATATAGTATTCATTTTATGTCCAGCGTTGGATCAGTTGGAAGGTTCCTTCAGCGGTTCTTGTAAACTGAACTGTGATGGCTCGGTGAAGAATGGTCAGGCGTTTGGCGGAGGTGTCATTCGAAATGATGAAGGGTTTCGGGTGGGAGGTTTCATAGCGAATTTCGGTCATTGTTCTGTTCCGGCAGCGGAGCTGTGGGCTTTGCTTGAAAGGCTAAGGCTTGCTAAAAGCTTGGGTATTCAAGGTCTTCACGTTGAATGTGACAGTGAGGTTGTGGTTAAAATCATCCACCATGAGATGTCTCCTGCAGCAAGCCTTTTCCCTTTAATTTCCTTGATTCGGCAGTTTATGAGAGAGGATTAGGTTGTTAGTCTCCAGCAAGTTTACCGTGAAGCCAACTACTGTGCGGATCACCTTGCTGCTCTTGCTGCAACTGTTCCTTTGAGTGTTCATGTCTTATCCCAAGTTATCTGTTTCCCTAGAGAAGTGGATCATGCATGATTTATGTGGCACTGCTGATTCTAGGGCCTGTGCTTGCTGCTATACCAAAATTTCTTAATCTTTCTTAATCTATTTGGTCTTTGTATAGTGTTTCTTGATTAAACTCATACACCATATATATAAATTAATTCAGTTCCCCTCAGAACTTGGTTTACAACATCATATACTTCGTATCAAGATAATAGTTCAAGTAGTTAACAAGAATGGCTGCTGCCATTATAGGAATCTCCTAACTTCTTCAACAATTTGAAATAACTACATATATAATTATTAATTTCTCATCAAACTTCAGTTTGTCGTCCAATTTAAGAGGTAATATCAAGGTTTCCTAACTATTGACGCATAAACAGTAGCTAGAGATTTAATTTCTTCACAAAGAATTGATTCTAGAGCAAATCCTACAATTAAATTCCAAAAGGATCAATTATAATCAAGGGGAAGACCGGAAAATCCCTCACATAGTCGCAAATCGCAAACACGCCGTAAATCATAAATTTCTGGGTAGGGCGATAGGCAGCAGCTTTTTGGTCCAAACCCCGCTTCTGTTTACGTTAGCTTGGCCGGAGAAAGGAGGAGTGGTGGACGGGGAGTGCTGGCAACGAGATGAAAGGCGGTTCGACCAGCACTTGGCTAGTTTCACCGAAAAAACCAAAAGTAGCGGCTGAAGGAGTCTGTGCCGATAGGAGTAGCTCAGCCCGAAAGCTCCCGTTACTGCGTTAAACGGGACTGAGACAGAATAAGAGAAGGACCAGAGAGACGCCGTCAAAGAGTGAAGTCGACCGGTTGAGCTCGAGTCGTCGGAAAATCGGAGAGGAAGCTGAAATGGGACTGTCTCGATCGAGATGAAGTCGCAGCTTCATCGGCGATTTGCGCTCACCAGAAATGGAAATAAGAGAGAGAGAGAGAGAGAGAGAGAGAGAGAGAGAGAGAGAGAGAGAGAGAGAGAGAGAGAGAGAGACTGGAGGAACCGTCGCGACTGTGAACCCCTCCCCAAAACATCAGATGCATGAAAACGCATGTGATTAAGGAAGAAATGCACGTGATGTGTGAGTCGCCACCTTGTTTAATTATTTTAGGGTAAACTAGGAAAAAACCCTAAGTTGACTCCGATTTTAATTAACCTAATTACTAGATCAATTATCCCAATGTTTAAGGCATGGTGTGCAAACCCGAGATGGATCCCGAGACTATGTCATGCTGAAAAAAACTAACCATGAATGAATGCTTTGCAAAGTGATTAATGTAATTTGAACCAATTTTAAGTGATTGCGACTTGCCACTCAGGGTTAAATCCCGAACGTGCCTACGTACTTCCGTTTGAATGGAAGATCAAAGTCAACGTAGTTCAATAGGCCCTCTTTGAAGGGCTTTGAATGGGGATGCTTTATGCATGAGTGTGTGTATGCTTTGTGCATTTTGTTTAGGCATTTTGCCAAAGATTGATTGTTTTTTAGGCATTTGTTGCCAAAATGTTGGTTGGGCAATTTGATTGCCAAAATGATTGATTTTAGGCGATTGTCGCCAAAACGATTGATTTTAAGGCTTTTAGCCAAAAAGGGTGATTTAGGCAATTTGATTGCCAAAATGATTGATTTTAGGCGATTATTGCCGAAACGATTGATTTTAAGGCTTTTAGCCAAAAAAGAGTGATTTAGGCAATTTGATTGCCAAAATGATTGATTTTAGGTGATTGTCGCCAAAAAATGATTGACTTTAAGGCTTTTAGCCAAGAAAAAGAGTGATTTAGGCAATTTGATTGCCAAAATGATTGATTGGGCGTTTGTCGCCAAAATTAATTGACTTAAGGAATTTTATTTTCCAAAAGCAATTGTTTGAAGGCTTTTAGCCAAAAATTGTGATTTAAGCGATTTTTCGCTAAAAGGTGGTTAATCTAATTCATAGGCAATTTGTTTGCCAAAAATTGATTGAACCGTGGGCAATTTGTTGCCAAAATGTGGTTGATTTAATTGTAGGCAATTTGTTGCCAAAACGTGATTGATTAAGGCTTTTTAGCCACAATTATTGATTAATTGGACTTAAGCCAGGCTGTTCGAAATAAAGGCAATTAACCGTAGTTATTGATTAACTAAGTCTTTTAGGCCAATATTGTCGGATTTTAGGCTTTAATACCACGATTATTAATTAACAGGGCATTAGCCTAAATTTATTTATTGAGGCAGCTTATTTGCCTAATGATGACATGTAATGCGTTTATGCAGTTGTAGAATTATTAGGAGTAGAAGAGAAGCATGCATGAAGTGCTAAAATTAAATAAGCAGAGTTTAGTTTATGTACCTGATTTAATCGACGGCCACTTCTTAACTCCAGGTTAAGCTCCTCGTTAAGGGAATATTAATTAATTAATTTTAGTGACCAATTAACAAGGCAAGAAAGAGATAAAATCTAAAATTAAAAATGCAGAAAAGCAGTAAAGAATCGCAAAGAGCGTAAGGGAGAAGGAGCGTCCATCAACACAGACTGAGTGGGTAAAAACGGAGGGCCCAGGGCCAATTTTATAGGAAAAAAGGAGACCCGAGGGCGGTCCTGCCCGCCCTTGAGGGCGGGCGTGCCCGCTTCAGGGGGGCGGGCGTGCCCGCCCTTGAGGGAGGGCTGGCCTGCCCAGGGGGGGCGGCATGGGGCGGGCACATCGACCCATGTGCTTTCTTTCTCGTTCCGAAGGCTTTTTCAGGAGTTTCGGACCTTCAAAAAATATTTCGGGACCAGTTCCGCGATCCTCATAATTTTTTGGACATTTCAAGTACCATATTGGCATACTTTCGGTGAACTTCCAAAATGGCCTTTGGTCCGGCCGGATTGTTTGCAGTCCGGGAAAATTGGTTCTTTGAGCCTCAAAATTTGGGTGTTCACAGGCGACTGCAGCCGCTGTCGCCGGCGGCTGCCGCCGCCTTTATGGGCGGCCGCCACTGCCGCAGCCGAGAAAACTGGCTTTTTGAGCCTCAAAATTTGAGTATTCACAGTTGCCCCTCATTGGCTATCATAAAAATGATTTATGAGAGCCAGTGGCTGTCTGAAGGAGCAAATTTTGAGGATGGGCAGAGGAGGAAACCCCGCCGTGGGTTTTTTTCTTTGAAATGATCAAATGCATGGATTTATGTTTGTAACTTAAAGATCTTTTTGCCTCTTTGAGGGCTTGAAAAGAGATTTTGCCTCTTAATGAGGGCTTGAAAAGATGTTTTGCCTCTTAATGAGGGCTTGAAAAGAGATTTTGCCTCTTAATGAGGGCTTGAAAAGCTGTTTTGCCTCTTAATGAGGGCTTGAAAAGAGTTTTTTGCCTCTTAATGACGGCTTGAAAAGAGATTTGTTTTATTTTTGTTTTTTTTTTGAGAACTAAGGATCCATCTAAAGTCGAAATGATCACATGGCTTGGTTTTGGGTGAAAAATGGTTGGTTATTGGGTAGGGTTCACCCTAGGTTTTATGTAAAAAAAGGTTAACCATTAACCGAGTTCTACCCTAGGTTTGTGTAAAAGAGATTGACGATGGTCGGGTTCCACCCTGGGTTGTGTATATTTTTTTTTTATAACACTTGCCCCTGAATTTGACTTGGAGGATTTTGCCCCCTGCTTGAGAGAATTGATGCCCTTATTAGCTGAAATAGAATTTCTTCTTAATGAAAGACTAAAAATTCCGTGATTACTTCTGTGATGGGAGAATGGTGAAGGTTCTTATCACTTCTTGCCCCCAGAATGGTGCTGACCATGGAACACTTCAAAACATTGGTGTTGTACTTGTCCAATCGATTGAGGAATCAAAGAGAACAAAGCCACTTATATGACTCGAGGAAACGGACAATGTAGATGACATCGCTCGTCTGAAAGGATCGAAGAAACGATGGTCCGAGTGGAGACGAGGTATTAAAGAATTACCTCTCAACGATTATGTTTGACATTTTTTAGGGTTGTTTTTGAAACCCCGGGGATTGAATTGACATTTTCCTCTCTCTCTCTTTTTTTTTTTTTTTTGAGGAATGACTCAAAGAGTGACGCTTTCAAAACGAACTTTTGAGAATGACTCGATTTTTGTGACTCGTTGTGGAATGATCACTAGTGATGGAGACTTGATTTTAGAGACTCATTGGAGACTCGATTTAGTGACTCAAATTTTTCTTGTAGTGAATTTTGAATCAAAGGAACTCAGTGATTCCTGGAAAAAATGATTTATATACTCGGAAGGAGACCTTTGAAAGGGATTTTTTTTTGTTTTATTTTTTTTTTTGTAAGGACATACTTTGCTGTTTATCCTACAAAAATGGACTCTCTAAGAGAATTCATGAAAGCACTTTTTTTTTGTTTTTGCCTTAACTTTTGCCTAGTAGCCGCCCTTTCGGGTTTTCGACTCTAGCAGGCTCTTTGCCCTAACTTTTGCCTAGACCGCCCTTTCGGGTTTTCAGCCTAGCGGGCTCAATTCTTGCCTGAAGCCGCCCTTTCGGGTTTTCAGCTCCAGCTTTTATTTTTCTTTTCTTTTCTTTTTTCTTTTTTTATTTTTTATATTGGCAAAGAGAAATTGCTATTTATGATGCCAACTTATGTTTGTGACCGCGCCTTTTCGGCTGCCTATGTTTCTCCAAGAACTCTTCGGGGGATGGGGAGAATCAGGTCTTTCGTAGTTCCTTCCGGGATGCGAACTTCGTGCTCGGCTGGTGCAGAATTCATCTCTGTCTTGATGTTAGTGCGGAATTCCTTTCCGTCTTGGTGCAGAATTTATTTCCGACTTGGTGCGGAACTTATTTCCGACTTGCTATTGGGGCAGAATTCAATTCCGACTTGATACTGATTGTGGAATTCCTTTCCGTCTTGGTGCAGAATTTATTTCCGACTTGGTGCGGAACTTATTTCCGACTTGCTGTTGGGGCAGAATTCAATTCCGACTTGATACTGATTGTGGAATTTATTTCCGATTTGATTTCTTCGGGATTCCTTCCCAACTTGATTTCTTCGCGGGATTTCTTCCCGGTTTGATTTCTTCGCGGGATTTCTTCCCGGCTTGATGTCTTAGCGGGATTCCTTCCCGACTGGATGTCTTTGCGGGATTTTTTCCCGACTTGATGTTGATGTAGAATTTATTTCTGGCTTGATTTCTTCGCGGGATTCCTTCCAGGCTTGATGTCTTTACGGGATTCATTCCCGACTTTGATGATGTTGAATCAACTTATTGACTCAAGCTCGTATGATATTGATGACCCTAAGCGAATCTTACTTTGTTGTTGTAGCGGTTTTACCACTGGTTGACTGAAATGTGACTTGTATTCATCACAAAGAGTTTTGAATACCCACATTGTGGAGGTAACTTGAGTGGCTTGAGTGTTGAAGAAGCTTTTATGCTTTGAGTTTGTGGCTTTGCCATGTTTGAATTCTTGAGGTTAATTTGATTCCTTTTCTTGAACTTTATCTTCCTCTGAATTTGAAACTTATTTCCTCAATGGTTCTCCTCTCCATAAGGAATTTTGAGGAGACTCTTCCTTTTCCTTGTTTTGAGAAATGATCCTTGTTTATAAGGACACTTGTACTTGTGCCATGCTTGGCGCTTGATTTTCAAGGTGTCTGTTGTCATCCAATTCGTGGAAATGACTGCTTCTTTTAACTTGCTTTTTCAAAATGTGAGCAGCCGCTTGGTCTTTATCCTTATGGCTGAAATGATTTGTCATTTACCCTTGATGGGCTTGAATTTAACGGAGAGCTTACAGTTGACCCGTTTTTGACAACTCGATTTCCTTTTGACCTATTTTTTCTTTTGCTTGTTTAGAAGCAGCCTCTCCATAAAGAATTTCGAGGCAACTTGATTCTGAGATGACTTGAGTAGTGTATGGATAGCATTGCGACTTCGTGCAGACCCAACCCAATTCCAAACATAACTTCTTTATTCTGTCGCTTTTAAGCTCAAAATTCAGACACCTCTGTCGGAGCATCTTCCATTCCTGGGTTTTTAGAGAAACCATTCTGGCCCTAACCCCTTCAATCGGCTTTGCCTCGGTACTGTTTAAAGTCTTGCGTACCCTTTGCTGGATCCTTTCCATGATTACCCTTCAAAATTTCCCCTTTGATGGTGCTTCTTAGGATGCCCACAGCTTTGATTGATGCAGAGCAAATGAATGCATTTTTCTTTGCCAATTTTTATTATCTTTTTTCTATCATCATTTTTTTCAATTTTTTATTATTTTTTTGATTTTTTTTTTTTTGCTTTCACAGGAAAGGATAGGGAAAGAGTATAAACATGATTGGAACGTAAAACTGATCCCTTTTTATTGATAAGACAAAATTCGTGTACAAAAGACACTTAGATTTACAAATTTGAATTGAATGAAAACTTGAATGGAAATGAAAATGAAAAGAAAAAAAACTAGACCCTAAAAGATAGACTCTAGGTGGACTGTGATGGACTAGGATTGGATTGACTGTAGTGACTTTGTTCTTCTCGATGCTTAAATCGATCAGACAGGTTGTTGCTGGTCTTGAACAATTCCTTTGTTCTTTTGGAGGTTTGATCTCAACCTTCTTGGGCACAAACTTCATTCATTTCTAAGGAAAGTTCGAAAGGATCGAACGATTCTTGTTCAGCAAAAATTTTTTTTTTGCATTAATCCCATGGTTAGGTAAGGGATTGGTTGATGTTCAGCTTGCTCTTGGGGATGATGGACCCATTGTCAACCAGGTCTTGTAGACAGTTTTTCAAAGTCTAGCATGATTCTGCTTCTTGTATGAGTCTTCTTTGAGTTGACCCAACTGGATTAAGTCTTCCACCTTAGTTGCAGTTGCAATGAGCGATTGGAACGTAGGCAAGTACTGTGTTTGAAGTTGTGACTGGTAGACAGGCAGTAAATTCTTGATTGTTATGTCAACTTGTTCCTGTTCAAAGGGTCGGTTGATCATTTGAGCAGCTTTGGCTCTCCACCTCGAAAGGAACGAGGAGAAGGGCTCATTGTTCTTTTGTTTAGTGGTTTCCAGCTCCCTTCGAGTAACATCCACTTCGATATTATAATGGTACTCCGTGTTGAAAGCATTGCATATGTCCTCCCAATTCTTCATTTTGGAACGATCCAAGCTTACAAACCATCTTAATGCAGCACCAGTCAGAGACTGTTGGAACAACTGAGCAAGGAGCTCGCTGCTCAATCCAAACGGGTTAAGTGCACCCACATACATTTTTAGGTGCGTTTTGGGACAAGTGGTTCCATCAAACTTATCCATGCTGGGCATTTTGAACTTTGTTGGCAGTCTTGCCTCGGGGAACAAAGACAAGGAGTCCATGTCCACCACTTCCTTGTGCATCTTAAGGGCAGTAATAGACCTTTCCAACAATTCTAGCTTTTCTCTCATTTTCTGAGCTTCTAGCTCAGAAGCAGTTCTGGAGGGCATGTCATCCAGATTAAGGGCAGGGCTTGTTGGTTCAGCAGCAGGTCCCTGATTGGAGGTAGTAGGTCTACTCCCTCCAGCGGAAGCCCCATTTCCATTACCCAATTCAGCTATCAGGGCGGTCCTTTGGGTAGACAATGCCTCATTCATTCTGGCCTCCATTCTGGCCTCCAGTTGTTCAATGAGGTTTTGGATCTCAGACAGTGATGCCATTGGTGCAATCGGGGTAGTTGAAGTTATAGGTGAAGCTGGTGTAGCTGGTGAAGCCGGTGAGGTCGGTGATAGTACTGTAGGTGTGACTGGCACTAATGCTGGTACTTGAACAGGGGGTACCTGTGAAAGGACATAGTCAAAACGATTAGACTATCCTATATAAGGTGTTTTCATAAGGTATGTGAGATGGTGTGAGGTAGGGTAGTGTTGGTATGCTAGGACACCTAGGATAGGACCCAATGGGATGTGATATGTAAGGTAGAGTGCTTAGGGCTGGACACCTCGACTTTTCGAAAGGCCATAAGTTCTCAAAGAAAAATTTTTTTGGGCCTTAGGGGCCAAAATGTGAATTTTTGGGCCTCTGTGGCCAAATTGGAAATTTTTGGGCCTTAGGGGCCAAAACTTGAACTTTTGGGCCTTCGTGGCCAAATTGGAAATCTTTGGGCCTCTGTGGCCAAATTAGAAATTTTTAGGCCTCTGTGGCCGAATTGGGCATTTTTGGGTCTTTAGGGCCAAAATGTGAATTTTTGGGCCTTTGGGGCCAAGATGTGATTTTTTGGGCCTTTGTGGCCAAGATGTGAATTTTCCAGGTCTTAGGGACCAAAATATAATTTTTCAGGTCTCAGGGACCAAAATGTGGTTTTCCAGCTTTTGAAATGGAATGTTCTTTTTAATGAGATGATATGACATGAATGCGCACAACATCACGTCATACTTCGTTTAATGATATGATTCGTATCATTAGGTGCATACAGTCCTAAAGGATAGGTTCTATAGGCTATGACACAAATAGAGAATTGGCTTATAAGGGACCCTTGAACCTTGAGTATGGATATACCTAACCACATGTGAAACAAAGAGTTTCGCGTGGGTCCGACAGTATGCATACCCATGGGCCATCCCCAAAAGGATTAGGGATGGTTTGTGGTAACAGGGAGGACGCTTTGGCTGTCCGTCGACATAATCAAAGAGACCTACCGATCAGCGCTACTTGCTATCCAGACTCAGAAGTTTGAACAGAGAGAGAAGAAATTCATTTGAAATTCATTTTTGTATGTAATGGAAAAAAGGATTCCCAATCGTGCAAATAAATCAACAAATTTAAATGTTTTCATCAAATTTGTCAATTATGTTCAAATCTCCTCCTCAAGTATTCTTAAAGAAAGAACACATGATTCGTGCTAGGGTACCCTACAAAACAAAACATAGTAAAATAAAACCCTAAAGAAGGGCTAGTTAGTTTACACAGCAATTGTAGTCCACTTATGCAAAAAGATTGCACTTCCCCAGTGAAGTCGCCAAACTGTGAACCCCTCCCCAAAACATCAGATGCATGAAAACGCATGTGATTAAGGAAGAAATGCACGTGATGTGTGAGTCGCCACCTTGTTTAATTATTTTAGGGTAAACTAGGAAAAAACCCTAAGTTGACTCCGATTTTAATTAACCTAATTACTAGATCAATTATCCCAATGTTTAAGGCATGGTGTGCAAACCCGAGATGGATCCCGAGACTATGTCATGCTGAAAAAAACTAACCATGAATGAATGCTTTGCGAAGTGATTAATGTAATTTGAACCAATTTTAAGTGATTGCGACTTTCCACTCGGGGTTAAATCCGGAACGTGCCTGCGTACTTCCGTTTGAATGGAAGATCAAAGTCAACGTAGTTCGATAGGCCCTCTTTGAAGGGCTTTGAATGGGGATGCTTTATGCATGAGTGTGTGTATGCTTTGTGCATTTTGTTTAGGCATTTTGCCAAAGATTGATTGTTTTTTAGGCATTTGTTGCCAAAATGTTGGTTGGGTAATTTCATTGCCAAAATGATTGATTTTAGGCGATTGTCGCCAAAACGATTGATTTTAAGGCTTTTAGCTAAAAAGGATGATTTAGGCAATTTGATTGCCAAAATGATTGATTTTAGGCGATTGTTGCCGAAACGATTAATTTTAAGGCTTTTAGCCAAAAAAGAGTGATTTAGGCAATTTGATTGCCAAAATGATTGATTTTAGGTGATTCGCCAAAATGATTGACTTTAAGGCTTTTAGCCAAGAAAAAGAGTGATTTAGGCAATTTGATTGCCAAAATGATTGATTGGGCGTTTGTCGCCAAAATTGATTGACTTAAGGAATTTTATTTGCCAAAAGCAATTGTTTGAAGACTTTTAGCCAAAAATTGTGATTTAAGCGATTTGTCGCTAAAAGGTGGTTAATCTAATTCATAGGCAATTTGTTTGCCAAAAATTAATTGAACCGTGGGCAATTTGTTCCCAAAATGTGGTTGATTTAATTGTAGGCAATTTGTTGCCAAAACGTGATTGATTAAGGCTTTTTAGCCACAATGATTGATTAATTGGACTTAAGCCAGGCTGTTCGAAATAAAAGCAATTAACCGTAGTTATTGATTAACTAGGTCTTTTTAGGCCAATATTATCAGATTTTAGGTTTTAATACCACGATTATTAATTAACCGGGCATTAGCCTAAATTTATTTATTGAGGCAGCTTATTTGCCTAATGATGACATGTAATGCGTTTATGCAGTTGTA
The DNA here is from genome assembly GCF_041381405.1 of Jatropha curcas. Lineage (NCBI taxonomy): Eukaryota > Viridiplantae > Streptophyta > Magnoliopsida > Malpighiales > Euphorbiaceae > Jatropha > Jatropha curcas. The sequence goes on from NC_143155.1 coordinate 5,907,659, forward strand.
GAATTATTAGGAGTAGAAGAGAAGCATGCATGAAGTGCTAAAATTAAATAAGCAGAGTTTAGTTTATGTACCTGATTTAATCGACGGCCACTTCTTAACTCCAGGTTAAGCTCCTCGTTAAGGGAATATTAATTAATTAATTTTAGTGACCAATTAACAAGGCAAGAAAGCGATAAAATCTAAAATTAAAAATGCAGAAAAGCAGTAAAGAATCGCAAAGAGCGTAAGGGAGAAGGAGCGTCCGTCAACACAGACTGAGTGGGTAAAAACGGAGGGCCCAGGGCCAATTTTATAGGAAAAAAGGAGACCTGAGGGCGGTCCTGCCCGCCCTTGAGGGCGGGCGTGCCCGCCCCAGAGGGGGCGGGCATGCTGCCCCTTGAGGGCGGGCATGCGCGCCCTCCTGGGGGGGCGTGCCCGTCCTTGAGGGCAGGCTGGCCCGCCCAGGGGGGGCGGGCACATCGACCCGTGTGCTTTCTTTCTCGTTCCGGAGGCTTTTTCAGGAGTTCCGGACCTCCAAAAAATATTCCGGGACCAATTCCGCGATCCTCATAATTTTTCGGGCATTTCAAGTACCATATTGGCATACTTTCGGTGAACTTCCAAAATGGCCTTTGGTTCGGCCGGACTGTTTGCAGTCCAGGAAAACTGGTTCTTTGAGCCTCAAAATTTGGGTATTCACAGGCGACTGCAGCCGTTGTCGCCGCCGGCGATAGCGGCTGCCGCCGCCTTTAAGGGCGGCCGCCACCGCTGCGGCCGAGAAAACTGGCTTTTTGAGCCTCAAAATTTGAGTATTAACAGCGACGTGAATGAGGACTGATCGACGGAGCTTGAGCTCTGGTGAACAGAAAACCGAGAGAACAGGGAGGGGCTGTCGCCACTAATAGGAAGAAGAGCAAAGTTGTTCTTGCACAAAACAGTAATTTTTAGTACTCTAGGGTTTTCTAGAGAATGGGTGGTTTGATTTATTTGAGTTTGTTTGGCCCAAATCATGATTTTGTTTGATTTTTAATTGGTTTTCTATTTGGTTTATGAATTTCTAATGGACTTAATTTAGTTTCAAGGTTTGATTTAGCGATATAACATTGTGTTTGTCTTATATTTTGTTAAATAAATTCACAAGGTATTGATTTATTTATTTTAGGCATAATATTGTTTTATAATATCATTGGTTTAGAATTTATAATTAAAGTTTTAAATGAAAAAATTTTTAAAAATAAATATTAGGGTTGTTTCAAAAAATCAAGATGACAATATAAGATATTTAAAAAATGTATAATATATAGCAAACCTTCATACACATAACAAGAGAGTCTATCAATTAAAAATTAAATTCAAATACGTAACTGAGAATGTATATGGAGAATCCTTATATATATTGTTATAACATAACAAAACTTCCACATTAGAGTTATAATTCCTAATAAGAATAGGATAAGGATAAAACTTCTAAGCTAGGATATAACATCATAAAATTTTCACATTAGGATTACGTTGCCATTTAGAGTCTGATCTCATAACTTGGAAAGAGACTCATCGATTGTGATTTCATCCCTGATGGTATCCAATAATGGTGTAGTAGACCGTTATATGGCAAACAAGGGGTCACGACCCGTCTCCATGGGCCGGACCGGCACTAGGACCTGGATGGGTTTAAGACCCCAGAAACCCGTAGTAAGCCTATATTAGTTAAACCCATACCTTTCTATAATTAATTACCTGTCTATACCATAAATTATAATTCCTTCTAACCATATTTATTAAAATTCCGAAAATCAACCTTATAGTTATAATTAAAGTTCATGAAATATATTTAAAAATATACAATTTAATTCACTTCAATACTCAATTAAATTCATTTATAATAATGGTCTACAACACTACCTATCTCATAATAGGAATTTCAAATTGGTTTACAGGTCTGATTGATTTATTCTAATTATTTTAATATAATTTTAACTTCAAACTTCTACCCAATTATTCACTAGCCCCTTTTAACTCTACTTAAAACACTAAAATCTTACCCTTCATACTAATTTCTCCAAGGAAGTTTTATCCATTTCTTTATTATGTTCAATACTTCTCTATATCAGTTGAAATTATTATTCTAGTTCATATTCCACACTATTTATTATTAATTTTTATCTTCGCCAATAAGCCTAATTTAGTCCTCGGGATAGACAATATGATAAGAAAAAACCGAACATGCAATCATTGTGAATAATTTGAATTCTAAAATCAAGTAATTGTGACATGCCGACAGAACAATAAATCCAAACAATTAATTGTCATCCTTATAATAAAGAAAATTTCCAATAAGCAAATAATAAAACTTTTTTTTTCTCAAATCATAGTTCAAATAAACTCACTTTCTTGTTATCTTTAAAACTGAGTTTTCTAAATATTTTCGAATAATTCTCTTCTGACATGTGCACCGGGGAGTCGGTCCCCTGTACATGGCCGATTGGTCTAATCCTCACTTAACCTGTCCTCTCATTATTTTTCCATTCTCTCTTTTCTTTTCCATACCAATAGGAGGCCACCCTATGGTTTTTCACATCGTCCATATCATATCATCAGGTGCACATGGGGGGCAAAGATCTCCACAAACCTGGCCGACGGTCAAATTCCATAATTTCATCATATCCAGGATCCATGTTTTATAGACCGTTCTCATAAATCCATGGTGACCCACTTCATCCCAATTCCACACAAACGACACAACAATATCATAGCACAGGTAATCAAACAATTTTTAATCGCAATAAATAGTGCAGCAAAGTATAGCAGTTCACCAAGTAATGCATGATGACATTTAGCCGTGAATGCATGAATGCAAAAATGCAAGTGGATGATGTGAATTAACTACTCACAATTTCTTATTGTCCTTTAAAGGACTGTCTCTACTGTTGCATCCTTCTGGCTTTTGTCTTACCATCCTGGAATTTTTATAAGCATCTAAAAAGAAAATTCTGTATAAGAATCCTAACTCCATAAATAAATGTACTCCATAATTTACAATCCTTTACATTTACTGTAACGCCCCATTTTTCTGTGTCTGAAATAGTAAGTTACCGGTCTGTGAATAGTACCATCGGTCCGGAAGTCGATATTATTTTGGTCCGAAAAAAATTATTATGTATGTTTAATATTTTCTTTAATATTTTTGGAGTATGTATACATGATTTTTATGGGTAGAAAGTAAGTAATAAATATTTTTGGAGAATTTAGAGAATTAGTGAATAGTGAATTATGTTGTTATATTAATTAAAGAAATTAGAGAAATTATTTTTATGGAGTAAATTTGAGATGGTGTTATATTAATTAAGGAAATTAGAGGAATTATTTTTAAGGATTAAATTTGAGAATTTTTATGGAGATAAATAATATTTTGAAGGAATTTAATTTGGAGAATATTTGTAGCCATTAGATTAGATTACATTGCTCAATCCTAGCCATCCAATTTTGGTGAAAAGACCAAATTACCCTTTAGTCAACTCCATTATTTGAGCAACATGTTTTCTTCCTTTTCCTCTCCATCTAACGTGACCTTTCTTCTCCTCCTCCTCCTTCTTCTTCTTCTCCTCCTTTAGGTCTTCAATTCTTACTTCCTAAACACATCAAATACACTCCATTGAACTTTGATTAAGTACTTAATCTTTGAGATTAAAGCTTGAGAAATGATATTTGGTGAATAATTTCAAGTAATTTGGAGGACAAAGGGTGGAGAACTTCCTACCAAAGACAAGGGAAAACTAAGGAATCAAGAGTCTTATTTAAGCTTGTTAGAGCTTATGTTTAAGGTTAGTGTTCATAAACACTCTTACCTTGTTTCAATTTTTGATTTTGTGAAGTTTATACTATTTTGTGAAAATTGGGAATTTTATATGAAATAATTTTCTTATTAAATTTTGGTGGTATAAATGTGTTCTTGGGAGATTTCTAAGCATGCTTATATGTTGAATTGATAAGGAAAACAATTTCTTCTTCATCCTCCAAGAGTGGCAGAACCTATTGATGAATAAGGCCTTAAGTTTTCTTGTTATTATTTGTGGATTTATGATCTTAAGATGATATTTGATGAGTAATTAGTATGTGGTAGAAATCTCTACCTTGTATATGATTTAAGTAAGCTGAAATTAGGAAAAAGTGTTATTGGGTGTGATTAAGGACTATTTTTCTATCCTTTTCATTTTCCATTGGTGTCTGAGTCCTTCATGAAAGTTGTATCTCTACTTCTTAGCTTTCCAACCCATCCTCTTGTGTCTAATTTGGATATGTATAGCTCAACTTATGGCTAAAACACCTAAACTGACTCTGTTATGACGGGCCACATGTATCACTGTATTGAGTGCCCATTTTGACCACTATAATGGTAATATTATGTTCTGAGTTCTTCATGAGAGTTGATTCCCTATGTCTTGAGACTTCTCTGGTTTTAGATTAGATTGATTTGAGTGTCTGGATAAGTAGGAATTTGATAAACATTGGACTTAGTTCTGCTGAATCAGGTCTGGACTATTGGTCTGTGTTCCTAGCCATTTTTCACCATTTTACAGATTGATCTGGGCTGTTGTCCCTTGATAACATTTGTATAATTTTGTCTTATCTTTCTAATGAATCAAACTTCACTTAATTTGGAGATCTAGAACTCAAGTTATGTCTTAAAAACCCAGCAAAGGATGTTATTAATTAATAGTTTATGTGCTATTTGTTTTGCTATAAATGGAAATGTATGTTGAATTTTAATGCATTTATGATTGTAAATGATTTTATGAAATTTGTTTTTAAGTAAGTTGCCATCGCAACTTTGGTAAGTATGTGAATTATGAGCACCACTGAGTTTTATACTCAGCGCGTCGATTTTTATCACGCGTAGGTTGAAGATTGCGGTCGCTATTTGAAGATTTGAAAAGTAATATCAAAGCAGAAGTGACTAATTTGGTAGTAGTCGATTGAGATTTATATAATTAAGAATTATGGCATGTATAATTATTACATTTTCAGATATTATGTTATTTGAAATATAATTGAAGTATGTAATTATAAATTATTTTGGTGTATCTATTTGGAGATAAGAATAAGATTTATTATTTTAAGTCAGTCGATATGATTAGTTCATTAAGACTTGATAGATATAATGAATGCAATTAATTGATGGATCTAAAATACTATTGGGGATTATTCAGTTATGAAAATATAAAAGTGTTGTTATGTTATTGTGAACCCCTCCCCAAAATGTCATGGAATATGAATGCATGTGACTAAGGGTAGAAATGCACGTGAATGTATGAGTCGCCACCTTGTTTAATTATTTTAGGGTAAACTAGGAAAAAACCCTAAGTGACTCCAATTTTAATTAACCTAATTATTAGATTAATTAACCCAATGTTTAAGGCATGGTGTACAAACCCGAGATGGATCCCGAGACTATGTCATGCTGACAAAACTAACCATGAATGAATGCTTTGCAAAGTGATTAATGTAATTTGAACCAATTTTAAGTGATTGCGACTTGTCGCTCGGGGTTAAATCCCAAACGTGCCTACGTACTTCCGTTTGAATGGAAGATCAAAGTCAACGTAGTTCGATAGGCCTTCTTTGAAGGGCTTTGAATGGGTATGCTTAATGCATGAGTGTGTGTATGCTTTGTGCATTTTTGTTTAGGCATTTTGCCAAAGAATTGATTGATTTTTAGGCATTTGATGCCAAAAATGTTGATTTTAATGGCTTTTAGCCAAAAAGATTGATTTAGGCAATTCGGTTGCCAAAATGATTGACTTTAGGCGATTGTCGCCAAAATGATTGATTTTAACGCTTTTAGCCAAAAAGAGTTGATTTAGGCAATTTATTGCCTGAAAATTGATTGATTGGGCGTTTGTCGCCAAAATGATTGATTTAAGGCTTTTGGCCAAAAAGAGTTGATTTAGGCAATTGTTGCCAAAAATTGATGTGATTTAGGCGATTGTCGCCAAAATTGATTATTTGAAGGCTTTTAGCCAAAATAAATTGATTTAGGCAATTGATTGCCAAAAGTTGATGATTGGGCGATTGTCGCCAAAATTGATTGACTTAAAGGCAATTTATTTGCCAAAAGCAATTGTTTGAAGGCTTTGAAGCCAAAATATTGATTTAAGCGATTTGTCGCTAAGAAAATGGTTAATCTACTTATAGGCAATTTATTTGCCAAAAGTGATTAATTGATTTGCAATGTAGGCAATTTATTGCCAAGAAAACATGTTTAATTAAGGCTATTTCGCCACAATTATTGATTAATTGGACTTAGGCCGGACTTTGTTCGAAATAAAGGCAATTTCGCCATAGTTATTGATTAACTAGGCTTTTTAGCAAATATTGTCGGATTTAGGTTTAAATACCACGATTATTAATTAACCGGGCATTTAGCCTAAATTTATTTAATTGAGGCAATTTACTTGCCTAAAGATGAAGTGAATGCATTTATGCAGTTGTAGAATTAGGAGGAGTAGAAGAGAAACATGCATGAAGTGCTAAATTAAATAGGCAGAGTTTAGTTCATGTACCTGATTTAATCGACGGCCACTTCTTAACTCCAGGTTAAGCTCCTCGTTAAGGGAATTTTAATTAATTTTAATTTAGTGACCAAGTATCACCACAAGAAAGCAATAAAATTAAAATTAAAAAATGCAAGAAAGCAGTAAAGAATCGCAAGGAGCGTAGGGAGAAGGAGCGTCCGTCAACACAGACTGAGCGTCTCAAAACGGAGCCCCAGAGCCGTTTTTTTATAGGAAAAAACGTGACCCAGGGCGCCCCTGCCTGCCTTCGAGGGCGCCCCTGCCCGCCTTCGAGGGCGGGCGTGCCCGCCTGGCCTGGGCGGGCCTGCCCGCCTAGCTTGGGCGGGCATGCCCACCCCCGCGGGCAGGCATGTGTGCCTTCTCTTTTTTTCTTTTTTTTGTTCCGGAGGCTTTTCCGGGAGTTCCGGACCTCCAAAAAATATTCCGAGACCAGTTCCGTGATCCTCGTAATTTTTCGGACATTTCAAGTACCATATTGGCACACTTCCGGTGAACTTTTTGAATGACCTCCGGTCCGACCGGACTGTTTGCAGTCCGGAAAAAGTGGCTCTTTGAGCCCCAAAATATGGGTATTCACGGGCGACTGCAGCCGCTGTCGCCGGCGGCCGCCACCGCTGCGGCCAGGAAAACCGGCTTTTTGAGCCTCAAAATTTGAGTATTCACAGTTGCCCCCCACTGGCTATCATAAAAAAGATTTATGAGAGCCAGTGTCTGTCTAAAGGAGCAAATTTTGAGGATGGGCAGAGAAGGAAACCTCGCCGTTGGTTTTTTCTTTTTGAAATGAAATGATCAAATGCATGGATTTATGTTTGCAACTTAAAAGATGTTTTTGCCTCTTAGAGGACTTGAAAAGATGTTTTTCCTCTTAGAGGACTTGAAAAAGATGTTTTGCCTCTTAATGAGGGCTGGAAAAGAGATTTTGCCTCTTAATGAGGGCTTGAAAAGATGATTTTGCCTCTTAATGAGGGCTTGAAAAGATGATTTTGCCTCTTAGAGGACTTGAAAAGATGTTTTGCCTCTTAATGAGGGCTTGAAGATGTTTTGCCTCTTAGAGGACTTGAAAAGATGTTTTGCCTCTTAATGAGGGCTTGAAAAGAGATTTGTTTTATTTTTGTATTTTTCTTTGAGAACCAAGGGTCCACCTAAAGTCGAAATGATCAAATGGCTTGGTTTTGGATGAAAAATGGTTGGTTATTGGTTAGGGTTTCACCCTAGGTTTTATGTAGAAAAATAAGGTAACCATTAACCGGGTTCTACCCTGGGTTTATGTAAAAGGGGTTGACGATGGTTGGGTTCCACCCTGGGTTGTGTATTTTTTTTATAACATTTGCCCCTGAATCCGACTTGGAGGATTTTGCCCCCTGCTTGAGAGAATTGATGCCCTTATTAGCTGAAATAGAATTTCTTCTTAATGAAAGACTAAAAATTCCGTGATTACTTCTGTGATGGGAGAATGGTGAAGGTTCCTGTCACTTCTTGCCCCCAGAATGGTGCTGACCATGGAATACTTCAAAAACATTGGTGTTGTTCTTGTCCAATCGATTGAGGAATCAAAGAGAACAAAGCCACTTATATGACTCGAGGAAACGGACAATGTGGATGACATCGCTCGTCTGAAAGGATCGAAGAAACGATGGTCCGAGTGGAGACGAGGTATTAAAGAATTACCTCTCAACGATTGTGCTTGACATTTTTTTAGGGTTGTTTTGGAAACCCCAGGGATTGAATTGACATTTTCCTCTTTCTCTTTTTTTTTCGAGGAATGACTCAAAGAGTGACGCTTTCAAAATGAACTTTTGAGAATGACTCGATTTTTGTGACTCGTTGTGGAATGACCACTGGTGATGGAGACTTGATTTTAGAGACTCATTGGAGACTCAATTTAGAGACTCAAATTTTTCTTGTAGTGAATTTTGGCTCGAAGGAATTCAGTGGTTCCTGTAAAAAATGATTTATATACTCCCGAGAAGACCTTTGAAAGCACTTTTTTTTTTCTTTTTGCCTTAACTTTTGCCTAGTAGCCGCCCTTTCGGGTTTTCGACTCTAGCAGGCTCTTTGCCCTAACTTTTGCCTAGACCGCCCTTTCGGGTTTTCAGCCTAGCGGGCTCAATTCTTGCCTGAAGCCGCCCTTTCGGGTTTTCAACTCCAGCTTTTATTTTTCTTTTCTTCTCTTTTTTTTATTATTTTTATTATTATATTTTTTTTTATTGGCAAAGAGAAAATGCTTTTTATGATGCAGACCTATGTTTGTGACCGCGCCTTTGTGGCTGCCTACGTATCTCCAAGAACTCTTCGGGGGATGGGGAGAATCAGGTCTTTCGTAGTTCCTTCCGGGATGCGAACTTCGTGCTCGGCTGGTGCGGAATTCATCTCCGACTTGATGTTAGCGCGGAATTCCTTTCTGTCTTGGTGCAGAATTTATTTCCGACTTGATTTCTTCACGGGATTCCTTCCCGGCTTGATGTCTTTGCGGGATTCCTTCCCGGCTTGATGTTTTTGCGGGATTCCTTCCCGGCTTGATGTTTTTGCGGGATTCCTTCCCGACTTGATGTTGATGCAGAATTCATTTCTGACTTGATTTCTTCGCGGGATTCCTTCCCGGCTTGATGTCTTTGCGGGATTCCTTCCCGGCTTGATGTCTTTGCGGGATTCCTTCCCGACTTTGATGATGTTGAATCAACTTATTGACTCAAGCTCGTATGATAGTGATGACCCTAGGCGAATCTGACTTTGTTGTTGTAGTGGTTTTACCACTGGTTGACTCAAGTATGACTTGTATTCATCACAAAGAGTTTTGAATACCCACATTGTGGTGGTAACTTGAGTGGCTTGAGTGTTGAAGAAGCTTTTATGCTTTGAGTTTGTGGCTTCGCCATGTTTGAATTCTTGAGGTTAATTTGATTCCTTTTCTTGAACTTTATCTTCCTCTGAATTTGAAACTTATTTCCTCAATGGTTCTCCTCTCCATAAGGAATTTTGAGGAGACTCTTCCTTTTCCTTGTTTTGAGAAATGATCCTTGTTTATAAGGACACTTGTACTTGTGCCATGCCTGGCGCTTGATTTTCAAGGTGTTTGTTGTCATCCAATTTGTGGAAATGACTGCTTCTTTTAACTTGTTTTTTTTTTTTTTTAAATGTGAGCAGCCGCTTGGTCTTTGTCCTTATGGCTGAAATGATTTGTCCTCTACCCTTGATGGGCTTGAATTTAACGGAGAGCTTGCAGTCGACCCGTTTTTGACCAGGGGTTCCTTTTGTCCCGTTTTTGCTTCCTTTTGACCAGGGGTTCCTTTTGTCCTGTTTTTCCTTTTGCTTGCTTAGAAGCAGCCTCTCCATAAAGAATTTCGAGGCAACTTGATTCTGAGATGACTTGAGTAGTGTATGGATTGCATTGCAACTTCGTGCAGACCCAATCCAATTCCAAACATAACTTCTTTATTCTGTCGCTTTTAAGCTCAAAATTCAGACACCTCTCTGTTGGAGCATCTTCCATTCCTGGGTTTTCGGAGAAACCATTCTGGCCTTAACCCCTTCAATCGGCTTTGCCTCGGTACTGTTTGAAGTCTTGCGTACCCTTTGCTGGATCCTTTCCATGATTACCCTTCAAAACTTCCCCTTTGATGGTGCCTCTTAGGATGCCCCCAGCTTTGATTGATGCAGAGCAAATGAATGCATTTTTCTTTGCCAATTTTTATTATCTTTTTTTTTATCATCATTTTTTATTATTTTTTCGATTTTTTTTTGCTTTCACAGGAAAGGAAAGAGTATAAACATGGTTGGAACGTAAACTGCTCCCTTTTTATTGATAAAACAACATTTGCGTACAAAAGACACTTAGATTTACAAATGAAAACTTGAATGGAAATGAAAATGAAAAGAAAAGACTAGACCCTAAAAGATAGACTCCAAGTAAACTGTGATGGACTAGGATTGGATTGACTGAAGTGACTTTGTTCTTCTCGATGCTTAAATCGATCAGACAGGTTGTTGTTGGTCTGGAACAATTCCTTTATTCTTTTGGAGGTTGGATCTCAACCTTCTCAGACACAAACTTCATTCATTTCTAAGAAAAGTTCGAAAGGATCGAACGATTCTTGTTCAGCAAAATCTTTTTTTGCATTAATCCCATGGTTAGGCAAGGGATTGGTTGATGTTCAGCTTGCTCTTGGTGATGATGGACCAATTGTCAACCAGGTCTTATAGACGGTTTTTTCAAAGTCCAGCATGATTCGGCTTCTTGTATGAGTCTTCTTTGAGTTGACCCAACTGGATTAAGTCTTCCACCTTAGTTGTAGTCGCAATGAGCGATTGGAACGTAGGCAAGTACCGTGTTTGAAGCTGTGACTGGTAGACAGGCAGTAAATTCTTGATTATTATGTCAACTTGTTCCTGTTCAGAGGGTCGGTTGATCATTTGAGCAGCTTTGGCTCTCCACCTCGAAAGGAACGAGGAGAAGGGCTCATTGTTCTTTTGTTTAGTGGTTTCCAGCTCCCTCCGGGTAACATCCACTTCGATATTATAATGGTACTGCGCATTGAAAGCATTGCATATGTCCTCCCAATTCTTCATTTTGGAGCGATCCAAGCTTACAAACCATCTTAATGCAGCACCAGTCAAAGATTGCTGAAACAACTGAGCAAGGAGCTCGCTGTTCAGGCCAAACGGGTTGAGGGCACCCACATACACTTTCAGGTGTGTTTTGGGACAAGTGGTTCCGTCAAACTTGTCCATGTTAGGCATCTTGAATTTTGTTGGCAGTCTTGCTTCGGGGAACAAGGACAAGGAGTCCATGTCCACCACTTCCTTGTGTGTTTTAAGGGCAATGATTGACCTTTCCAAGAGTTCCAATTTTTCTCTCATTTTCTGAGCTTCCAGCTCAGAAGCAGTTCTGGAGGGCATGTCATCAAGGTTAAGGGCAGGGTTTGTCGGCTCAGTAGCAGGTCCCTGATTGGAAGTAGTAGGTCCACTTCCCCCAGTTGAAGCCCCATTTCCATTGCCATTACCTAGTTCAGCTATCAGGGCAGTCCTCTGTGCAGCTAAGGCCTCATTCATTCTGGCCTCCATCCTGGCCTGCAGTTGTTCCATAAGGCTTTGAATGTCAGACAGTGATGCCATTGGTGCAGTTGGGGTTGTTGGACTTGTGGGTAAGAGCTCAGTTAGTATTTCGGGTACAGGTGGTCTTTGGACGGGTACCTGTGAAAGGACATAGTCAAAATGATTAGACTATCCTATATAAGGTGTTTCCATATGGTATGTGAGATAGTGTGAGGTAGGGTAGTGTTGGTATGCCAGGACACCTAGGATAGGACCCAATGGGGTGTGATATGTAAGGTGGAGTGCTTAGGGCTGGACACCTCGACTTTTCGAAAGGCCCTAAGTTCTCAAAAAAAAAAATTTGGGCCTTAGGGGCCAAAATGTGAATTTTTGGGCCTTAGGCCAAATTGGGAATTTTTGGGCCTCTGTGGCCAAGAATGTGAACTTCTGGGCCTTAAGGGCCAAAATGTGAATTTTAGGGCCTTAAGGGCCAAAATAGGAACTTTAGGGCCTTAGGGGCCAAGATGTGAATTTTCGGGACCTTTGGGGCCGTATTGGGAATTCTTGGGCCTTTGTGGCCAAATTGGGAACTTTTGAGCCTTTGGGGCCAAATTGGAAATTTTTGGGCCTTTGGGGCCAAATTGAAAATTTTTGGGCCTTTGGGGCCAAGATGTGAACTTTTGGGCCTTTGGGGCCAAAATGTGAACTTTTGGGCTAAGGGGCCAAAATGGGAATTTTCGGGGCCTTTGGGGCCAAAATGGGTATTCTTGGGCCTCTGGGGCCAAATTGAGAATTTTTGGGCCTTAGGGGCCAAAATGTGAATTTTCCAGGTCTCAGGGACCAAAATGTAATTTTTCAGGTCTCAGGGACCAAAATGTGATTTTTTAGCTTTGAAATGGAATGTTTTTTTTTTGTGAAGTATGGGATGAATGCGTGAATGCGCACAACATCACAACATAATTCATTTATGGTATGATTCACATCATTGGGTGCATACAGTCCTAAAGGATAGGTTCTATAGGCTATGACACAAATAGAGAATTGGCTTATTAAGGGACCCTTGAACCTTGAGTATGGATATACCTAACCACATGTGAAACAAGGAGTTTCGCGTGGGTCCAACGGTACGCATACTCATGGGCCACCCCCAAAAGGATTAGGGATGGTTTGCGGTAACAGGGAGGACGCTTTGGCTGTCCGTCGACATAATCAAAGAGATCTGCCGATCAGCGCTACTTGCTATCCAGACTCAGAAGTTTGAACAGAGAGAGAAGAAATTCATTTGAAATTCATTTTTTATGCAATGGAGAAAAAGATTCTCAATCGTGCAAATAAATAAACAAATTTAAATGACTTAAAGCAAAGTTCAATTAGGTCCAAATTTTCCTTATTAAGCATTCTTAAAGAAAGAATACTTAAATTTTTTTTGTTGGGGTACCCTACAAAACAAAGCATAGTAAAATAATACCCTAAAGAAGGGCCGGTTAGTTTACACAGCAATCGTAGTCCTCTTATGCAAAAAGATTGCATAACTCCCCAGCAGAGTCGCCAAACTGTGAACCCCTCCCCAAAATGTCATGGAATATGAATGCATGTGACTAAGGGTAGAAATGCACGTGAATGTATGAGTCGCCACCTTGTTTAATTATTTTAGGGTAAACTAGGAAAAAACCCTAAGTGACTCCAATTTTAATTAACCTAATTATTAGATTAATTAACCCAATGTTTAAGGCATGGTGTACAAACCCGAGATGGATCCCGAGACTATGTCATGCTGACAAAACTAACCATGAATGAATGCTTTGCAAAGTGATTAATGTAATTTGAACCAATTTTAAGTGATTGCGACTTGCCGCTCGGGGTTAAATCCCAAACGTGCCTACGTACTTCCGTTTGAATGGAAGATCAAAGTCAACGTAGTTCGATAGGCCTTCTTTGAAGGGCTTTGAATGGGTATGCTTAATGCATGAGTGTGTGTATGCTTTGTGCATTTTTGTTTAGGCATTTTGCCAAAGAATTGATTGATTTTTAGGCATTTGATGCCAAAAATGTTGATTTTAATGGCTTTTAGCCAAAAAGATTGATTTAGGCAATTCGGTTGCCAAAATGATTGACTTTAGGCGATTGTCGCCAAAATGATTGATTTTAACGCTTTTAGCCAAAAAGAGTTGATTTAGGCAATTTATTGCCTGAAAATTGATTGATTGGGCGTTTGTCGCCAAAATGATTGATTTAAGGCTTTTGGCCAAAAAGAGTTGATTTAGGCAATTGTTGCCAAAAATTGATGTGATTTAGGCGATTGTCGCCAAAATTGATTATTTGAAGGCTTTTAGCCAAAATAAATTGATTTAGGCAATTGATTGCCAAAAGTTGATGATTGGGCGATTGTCGCCAAAATTGATTGACTTAAAGGCAATTTATTTGCCAAAAGCAATTGTTTGAAGGCTTTGAAGCCAAAATATTGATTTAAGCGATTTGTCGCTAAGAAAATGGTTAATCTACTTATAGGCAATTTATTTGCCAAAAGTGATTAATTGATTTGCAATGTAGGCAATTTATTGCCAAGAAAACATGTTTAATTAAGGCTATTTCGCCACAATTATTGATTAATTGGACTTAGGCCGGACTTTGTTCGAAATAAAGGCAATTTCGCCATAGTTATTGATTAACTAGGCTTTTTAGCAAATATTGTCGGATTTAGGTTTAAATACCACGATTATTAATTAACCGGGCATTTAGCCTAAATTTATTTAATTGAGGCAATTTACTTGCCTAAAGATGAAGTGAATGCATTTATGCAGTTGTAGAATTAGGAGTAGAAGAGAAACATGCATGAAGTGCTAAATTAAATAGGCAGAGTTTAGTTCATGTACCTGATTTAATCGACGGCCACTTCTTAACTCCAGGTTAAGCTCCTCGTTAAGGGAATTTTAATTAATTTTAATTTAGTGACCAAGTATCACCACAAGAAAGCAATAAAATTAAAATTAAAAAATGCAAGAAAGCAGTAAAGAATCGCAAGGAGCGTAGGGAGAAGGAGCGTCCGTCAACACAGACTGAGCGTCTCAAAACGGAGCCCCAGAGCCGTTTTTTTATAGGAAAAAACGTGACCCAGGGCGCCCCTGCCCGCCTTCGAGGGCGGGCGTGCCCGCCTGGCCTGGGCGGGCCTGCCCGCCTGGCCTGGGCGGGCATGCCCACCCCCGCGGGCAGGCATGTGTGCCTTCTCTTTTTTTTCTTTTTTTTGTTCCGGAGGCTTTTTCGGGAGTTCCGGACCTCCAAAAAATATTCCAAGACCAGTTCCGTGATCCTCGTAATTTTTCGGACATTTCAAGTACCATATTGGCACACTTCCGGTGAACTTTTTGAATGACCTCCGGTCCGACCGGACTGTTTGCAGTCCGAAAAAAGTGGCTCTTTGAGCCCCAAAATATGGGTATTCACTGGCGACTGCAGCCGCTGTCGCCGGCGGCGGCTACCGCCACCTTTAAGGGCGGCCGCCACCGCTGCGGCCGGGAAAATCGGCTTTTTGAGCCTCAAAATTTGAGTATTCACAGTTATAATGATTATTTGGAGATGTTGAAAGTTTAGAGTTTAATTGGAAGTATTTTGTATTCACATGTTGGGCGGGCTCAGTTTTTAAAGGGATATTCTTACAGTATTTATGTAGGATCTTTCCCAATGTGGTAAAAAAAAAATGCAAGGAAAATAAAATGAAATTTCTATTACAAAGAAAAAAATTACTCTCGAAACTTGTGAATACTCAATTACTTCTAATTCATAATTTTAGTTTTATGATTTATATGTTAAGTTAAGACGGTGTCTCCGGCACCGAATGTGGCATCCGCCGTCCAGTCTCTCGGGACTGGGCGGAGGGTGTTACATTTACATGGTTAATAATTCCATTAACAGTTTTCTATATGGGTTGTAATTGAATAATAAAAGGACATATATTAATTATATAAAGCATACTCTTGATATGTTAGGGAAATAAGTTGTTGGGCCCAAAGCCACAATTACAAACAGAATATGGGTTTAACTAATATAAGCTTGCTACGGGCTTCGGGAGCCTTAAGCCCACCCAGGTCCTAGTGCCGGTCTGACCCATGGAAACGAGTCGTGACACAAAGTCCCAACTTCTTCATCTCTGTAGGAAAGGGCATCTGAAGCCTTGTTCAAGTGCCCTAATTTGTGTTCTACTTGAAAACTATAACCAAGCAACTTACGAAGCCAATGCTAATGTGGTGAAGTAGTTAACGCTGTTCCAAGAGGTACTTGATAGTGTGAATTTGGAAGGCTCTTCCCCATAAATACGACATCTAATATTAAATAGCTTTAGCCAAGCCAATTAGTTCCCTTTCATATTACTTATTAGAGGATAACACCTATTCCACTTCCGAAAGTATCACATTCCGTAACAAATTCGATTTGAAAATCAGGTAATTACAGGACTAGAGCTTGTTTAAGGGTTGTTTTCAAGTTTCAAAATGCGTCCAAGTCTTGCTCGGTCCATTGAAACCCATTTTTCTTCAACATGCTTGTTAATGGTGCTGCAATGCAACCATAATCTCTAGTGAACTTGCAGTAATAGCCTACTAGACCTAGGAAGCCTCGTAAAGCTTTACTGAATTGGAAAGAGGTTGATCTATTATTAATACAATCTTGTTGATATCAATTGAAACACCCGAGCCAGTGATGATATGCCGAAGGTAAGAAAATTATCTAGCACCAAATGAACATTTTAGACTTTTCAAAAAAATATGATGAGATCGTAACGAGGAGAACATCGGTCCAATATGAGAAAAATGTGCCTCCTATGGCCTGCTATAAATCAAAATGTCATCAAAAAGTACTAAAATAAATTTACGAAGATAGGAACAAAAAACATCATTCATTAAAGCTTGAAAAGTTGATGGAGCATTTGTAAGGACAAAGGGCATAACTAGGAACTCAAAGTGCCCATGGTAAGTGCAGAAGGTAGTTTTCTCAATACCCATTGCTTCTATGTGAACCAGATGATATCCCGACTTCAAATCCAGTTTGGTGAATATGTTGCCTAATATAATTCATCTAGATATTCATCCATTATGAGAATCAGAAATTTATCTTTAATTGTTTTAGCATTTAGTTCCCGATAATCAACATAGGACCTCCATGATCCATCATGCTTCTTAACAAGGAAAATAGATTATAAAAAGGGAGAATGACTTGGCCGAATGATCCCCTGTTGCATCATCTCTAAGCATTGTCTTTCAATCTCCTCCTTTTGTAGATGTGGATATCTATACGACCGAGCCACCACTAGAGTTGTACATGGTAATAAATGAATTCTATGGTCACACTTACTAGGCATGGCCACAGGTTCAATTTGAACCAAAATCGAATCAGAATCGAACTGTACTATAGATGAATCAGAATCGAACCAGAACCATTGGTTCAAAGTTTTAAACTAGCATCAGCAGTTCAAGTACCAGTTCAGGTTCATGTGAATGGTAAAATCCTAACTTGAATCGACCTAGAATTGGTGGTTAACCGGCGGTGTCGATCCGGTTTGAATCCAAAATTTTCTATTTGTATTTTCAAAATTATAATCACATTGCCTACTCTATACACCTCTAAAAAAATATAAATAATCCTTTACTATATGATACACTTTACTTAAGATTTTTTTTTTCTGAAAATACACTTTACTTAAAAAGTTAAAAATCTAAACAAGTAAAATGATAAAAAGGGTGAAATATTTAGTCTAAAATTACATTGTTTGATAGAAATGGGAGTTTAAAATTTTTTTTTAAATTGTTTACTTAGTTCAAAATTATATTATTTGAAGCATTTTTCAAAATTTTTTAACAGTACTTTTAATTAATAACATTTAGATAAAATAAAATGATAATCTATTTGATTATTTTGTAAAACTGATTAATTTTATTTCTTATATGCATATGAGAATTTTAAAAGTTAATTAAATGAATTTACTAATGTTTTTTGAACTCATATTAATTTTTTCAAAAGAAAGATGCAACTTTAGAACCAAATTTTTATTTTATTTTTGAAAAAAATAATAAACTTCGGAAGCTGTGATTGAAATTGTCAGTTCATTGGAACCACGTCGAAACTAGCCGAAACTGAAACTAAACCGGAACTAGGGGTTCAAGAGCTGATTTAGGTTCAATATCTTAAAATGCCTAGCACCAACGCATAGAAGGTAGCATGAGGATTCCAGGAATAAATCTGAAAATTCATCAAGTAGTTTAGAAAGTAATTCCTGGTTATTCATAGTTTCTTGTATATATAGTATTAATACGGGATTCAGCCCAACTCCGCAGATCATGTAGAGTGATTTTTTTGGCTCCATTACAAAGCACATAGTGAGACTCTCAAAGTTCCACCAAATAGGTCCACATCTCTTGAGCCATTCCACTCCTAACACTACATCAAACCCATCCAATGGTAGAATATAAAATTCTATAGAAATGACACATCTTCCTCCTAAAGAATTTATGTAGAAAGTCCACAAGAAATTTTTTCTCCATTCGTGATTACTGCTTGCAAACCCATGCATGATATTAGTTGTAGATTGAGTCGTTGGACTACAAGTTGACTTACAAAATTATGTGTGCTTCTCGAGTCTACGAACATTGTTATTGCACACCCTTTCATTGTTGCTACCAATTGCATTGAATGAGAATTTGCATGAGAATTTGGTAATTCTGTAATGGCATGCAATGAAATTGCAGGCTTGATATGGATCCATTGGTGCCTCCTAATGGATTCTAGTGGACTTTGCTTGGATGTGGTCTTATCCCTTATTGTTTGTTTTGGTCTAATTAATATGTAAGGGATATGGGCCCATAGTGTTTATTTAAGTTGTTTTGGGTTGATTTTATGATGCATGCAATCTGCCCAATATTAAGTTGTCTATTTTGAGCTAGAAATGATTCTATTTTGTGTGTACTAGTTAGGCCCATGTGTTTTGGCCTTAGGGCAGCCTAGTTAGATACTCTTCTTTAGGGTTATGTTTGTTTGGGGCTTATATATAGCCTCCTTAAGATGTAAAACGGGATTTTTAGCCAACCATTGAATTGAAATCAAAACAAAACGTTTTCTTCTTGTTCTTTCAAGAACAGATTGTGTTCTTCATAGAACCAAAATATCCTTAGTAGTTAAGCTTGTGAGTTCTACAAGATTAATTGCACCAAGAATTTCAGAGTTGTTTTCAAGAGTACTTGAAGGTAAGTTTCTGATTCTTGTTCTAAATTCCTTGCTTTCTCTCTTCAAGAGTACTTGGGGGTTATAGGGATTGTCGGGTACTTCCGTGATTGCATGCTTTCCGCTAGATCTTCCTTGTTGATTTGCAAGAGTACTTGTTAATTGGCTAGGGTCGTATCATCTGGTATCAGAGCCAAATCAAAGTTTTGGGGTAAGTTCTATTATCTTAGTTAGGAATTTGAGTTTTCTTGTTGTTGGATTCATTGTTGTTTATCTTCGTGTTTTCTTTTCATTCTGAGATCTACACATTATCTCTTTAGGTCTTGTTGGATCTAGACATTATCTCTTTAGATCTTGTTGGATCTAGACAATTTCTCTTTAGATCTTGTTGGATTTAGATAATTTCTCTTTAAATCTTCTTGAATCTAGTTTTCTCTATGTATCTTCTTATTGTTTGCTTCATTTTCTAGTTACCCTTTTGACTAATTCAAGATCTATCTTTGAACATTCTTGTTGTTTGCTTATTTCTTGATAAAAAAAAAAAAAAAAAAATCTGGATCTGAATTGGTTGTTAAAGACATTACCTACCTAAAATTGAATTGGGAGACACAAAAATCATTGTTGGACAAAGTCATTACCTACCTAAAATTGAATTGGGAGACACAAAAGTCATTGTTGGACTAAGTCATTACCTACCTAAATTGAATTGGGAGACACAAACCATCCACTTATACCTTGTTAAGCCCTTACCCTACCTAAATTGGGTCACATTTGTAGGTTAAGTGAGGATATAAATCAAAAACGTGTGCTACAGTAACTTGCTACAGGAACTCAGAAGCAAACTTGCTACAGTACCTTAAAACGTCTGCTACAGTAACTTGCTACAGGAACTCAGAAGCAAACTTGCTACAGTACCTTTAAAAAAAAAAATTTTTTTTTTGGGTTTTCTTTGTTTGCTTGCTTTGATTGGGTAGAATTAATTAGGTCCATATTTGGTTTGCTTTGTAGCGAACTAAATTCATACACTATATCCCTAAATCGTCTTTTAAATTCTAGTTTCAATTTCTTGTTTGTGTGCTATCTTTGCTTCATTTAACATTGCTAAAGTGTTATTTGCTTGTTCCTACACTTTAGTTTATTGATTTCTAGCAATATACCTTTCTTATTCTTGTATTGCCATTCAAACATTGTGATTTCTTGATAGAGTTTGTGCATTACTTAATTATATTCTTTGTTTTTCCTAACTTTCTCTTGACTTTTGTAGCAACTTTGGGATTCTGAAGTGCAATTATTCAAGTGGAAAGAGTGGTAAAAGGCTGGAGTGAAACCCACATATTGTAAAAAAGCCAAATAAAGAGAGAAACACGTGAGGGAGTGATAAACTAACCATTTCCTTTAGTTTTGTGTTTGTATTCTATTTCAGGATGTCTGATTCATCTAGAGATAAGAATGACAGCCCTCTTAAAATTGAAGATCCAAATCTACAAGCCTTTCTAGATGCTCTCTCTGGAGAGATGGGACGAATCACTAGGTTTATGGAGAGCTTTAATGACAGATTAGAGCTTCAAGAACAACAGACGGAAAGACATGACCATAATGCCACAAGGAGGGGTACAACAAGAGCTTGTCCTAGTACTACACCAATTAGATTTCAAACTCCTGAAGATGAGGAGGTTGATAATCCTGATCATTACTTTAGGGATTTGAACAATAAGTTAGGAAGGGTGCAAGGAAGGAAAAGTGTGGATTACCTCAATAGGTATTCAATCATAAAGGATGAGCGGAAGACCATTCTAACACCAGTTTGGTCAAAGGAAGTATATGTAGATCAATGTAAAAATGAAACCATGAGATTTGATGTTATAAAGAAAGAAAAGGAGATTCAAAATAAAATTAGTGAAAATAAACAAAGTGCAAAAAAAGAGAAAGAGAAAAAAGAAAAAGAAAAGAATGTGAGTTTGATAGCTAGGGCAAGTGAGGATACACATGCTTTGTACCACAATCAGCCTATACTTGTACCTTTGTGCAAGGGAGCTTATTTGGCCACTAATGATCTTAACCCATCCTTGCCAAGTGTGTTTGTTGATCTTTTGCAGGACTTTGAACATGCATTTCCAGAAGAGATTGCCCAATCTTCATTTGACGGTAAAGAGGTGGTTCTTGCACCATTGACACCTCAAGAAGTGAATAGTGATCAGAAAAAGTTGTTTGAGAGAGAGAAAGAGGAGTTCACTAATGACTTTCCTGAAGAGTTGCCTAGTGGATTGCCACCTTTGAGAGGGATAGATCATAAAATCGACTTCATTCTTGGCTCCAACATTCCAAATCGACCAGCCAATAGAAGCAATCCAATGGAGACAAAGGAGTTGCAAAGGCATATTCAGGTTGCAGCAACCAATGGAGTTCAATACGATCTAAAAAGGAGAAGAAGAGTAAAGAAAAGGGCATGGATTCTAAGGAAAAGTGGATTGATCCTCGCAAGCAAAAGGATACCTCAACTTTTAACTAAGATTCGAGGACGAATCTTTTTGAGGAAAGGGGGAATGATATGGATCCATTGGTGCCTCCTAATGGATTCTAGTGGACTTTGCTTGGATGTGGTCTTATCCCTTATTGTTTGTTTTGGTCTAATTAATATATAAGGGATATGGGCCCATAGTGTTTATTTAAGTTGTTTTGGGTTGATTTTATGATGCATGCAATCTGCCCAATATTAAGTTGTCTATTTTGGGCTAGAAATGATTCTATTTTGTGTGTACTAGTTAGGCCCATGTGTTTTGGCCTTAGGGCAGCCTAGTTAGATACTCTTCTTTAGGGTTATGTTTGTTTGGGGCTTATATATAGCCTCCTTAAGATGTAAAACGGGATTTTTAGCCAACCATTGAATTGAAATCAAAACAAAACGTTTTCTTCTTGTTCTTTCAAGAACAGATTGTGTTCTTCATAGAACCAAAATATCCTTAGTAGTTAAGCTTGTGAGTTCTACAAGATTAATTGCACCAAGAATTTCAGAGTTGTTTTCAAGAGTACTTGAAGGTAAGTTTCTGATTCTTGTTCTAAATTCCTTGCTTTCTCTCTTCAAGAGTACTTGGGGGTTATAGGGATTGTCGGGTACTTCCGTGATTGCATGCTTTCCGCTAGATCTTCCTTGTTGATTTGCAAGAGTACTTGTTAATTGGCTAGGGTTGTATCAAGGCTCATTTGGTATAGGATCATCATGTGCTTTTACCTGTGCTTCTAACTCACCTAATTCCAACCAAAATAACTTTTTACATTGGTGCCCCATAGAATAGGGTTCATCGCAATTGTAGCACAAAACCTTTTAGCCCTTTGATCTGCCATTTCAACTCGGCTTAATTTCTAGATGCAGCGTGAACTAACATTGCCAACACTAGAAGTCGAAGCTATATTAACCTAATTGTGAGTTGACTTTGCTATAGGTGCAGAGCTGTCCCATGTAAACAACCTTAGGTTCGACCATGAACTTGAGTAAGTCCCTTTTTGCTGTTGTTTGTTTTTTCCAACTGCTATTTCCTTTCCAAAGCCCTCGCCCAATTCATTATAGTAATCATATTGGATGCATTATGCATTTCAACATCCAACCTTATGGTTTCCAATAACCTGACAGGTAAAAAGATTGACATGCTAGTCATTCTGGACTATTGTAGCGCTTGCTAATAACCCCTTGAAACTGCCTTTGTTATACCTCAATATTACTTGTCTATCTTAAATTGACTAATTCGCACAAAAGCTTGCGTTTCAGGGGTGTGGCAAAATGAAGATTGCAATAGTTTTTAAAAAGTTCCCATGAAACCCCTAATTCTTCTTGCTCCAGTTTATAGTACCAAAGTTATGCTTCTCCAACCATATGAAACGCAACCAAGTCCACCTTATCAACCTTTTGCATTTTTGATTAAGAAAAAATTGCTCACACCTGTCAACCAACTTTATGGGTCATCCGACCCATCATTATTTAGGGAAATCTAATTTGGCATATTATAGAACTGTCTCTACATCATTATTTTTGTTTTGTGGCATCGAATTGTTGTTTGTCTCCTCGATTCCCTTATTTCGACCTTTGGTTGATCCATTAAGGAGTTCCTACACCTATCGAGTTAGGTTCTGTAGCTGGGTTTGTGTTATTCGAGCTTCATTTTATGCCTGTAGTTCTTGAAAAAGAGCTTTCATCCCGCTGGTTGAATCTCCCATGATGCTTGGCTCTGATGCCAAGTTGTTATGTTCACGCATCCAAGATCTTGTCACAGGTTTATTAAAAGTAAAATCGAATTGAAAAGCTAAAGCTTTTGTTTTAGATTGATTTTTTTTTCGACCTATGGTTGTTGAAAAAGAAAAAGAACGTAAACTTGTTGGTAATGGAGCTCTAACCTTAGACTCTTTAGATTTCAATTAGTTCGAAATTATCTACTTATTTTAATTAATACGTAAAGCCTCCAATTTATATAGGAATACAAGCAATAGTAAAGTAATTATACTAGAAGTAAACTTCCTAAATAGAATAGGAAATTACTAAAAGACAACTGATAAAAGATCTCCTATGGTAATAAAAATAACTAATTAGAAAACGTTTTAATTTTTTTAATGATTGTTGGAATTTATTAATAGAGTTCATATTAATTGTGTTTTCAGTTTTTTAAATAATTAATAAAATTAATATTATCATTAATATTCTTTTAAGCAGTAAAACCTTTGATTTTCTTTGTATAATAATTAATAAAATTAATAATATTATTAATTTTATTTTAAATGAAGAACTAAAACAATAATATTAT
The DNA here is from genome assembly GCF_041381405.1 of Jatropha curcas. Lineage (NCBI taxonomy): Eukaryota > Viridiplantae > Streptophyta > Magnoliopsida > Malpighiales > Euphorbiaceae > Jatropha > Jatropha curcas. The sequence goes on from NC_143155.1 coordinate 5,931,237, forward strand.
TATTAATATTTTCAATCTTTTTTCTAATAAATATTATTATGAATATTTTTCTAAATAAAAAAAATTGAATATCCGAACAACACAGGCCTACATGACTAGTTATAAAAAAATGGCTATACAGAGTGTAGCATCAGTTAAACATCATTAGGCAGATAATGGAGGAAAAAAATAGATTGGAAGCCGAACCCTGTAGAAAATATCTAAATTACTAAAAAAAACTACAAAACAGTATATATTTTATTGGTTTGAGTTAGAGAAAAGAGCATAATTTTCTAGAGAAAAACTGAGTAATATTGAGCAGAAAAGAGTTCACTCCGTTTACTAGAACATGTGCCATATTTATAGATCATTTTAACTAAAGTTTGTTAACCAAACTTCCATCATTCAGTAAGTTTTTCCATCAAACTTTTACATAATTTAAGCTCCTCCATATCTTTACAACAACTCTTAACCAATCAAAGATATGGAAGATTGTAATCATAGCAAACGATACAAAATATATAAAAAACAAAATAACAGCACATGCATCAATTTCAATTCAGTGAACAGTAATAATAGCAACTGTTCTCAACACTCCTCCTTGAGGCATGTGATGGAGTGAACACCAAGAAGTGATCTCAAAAATTCAAACCTTGGTTTTTGCAATACTTTTGTGATGATATCAGTAGCTTGATCTTCACCATTGCAATGTCTAATCTCCACTTTCTTTATTAGTTTCTCTTATGGCATGGTTTTTTATCTTGATGTGCTTTTGTTTTGCCATGGAAAATAGGATTCTTCACCATTGCTACTGCTGACTTATTGTCACAGAGAATTTTAGTAGCTTTTTCTTGCTGAAAGTTCAAGTCAGCCAATATTTTTCTTAACCAGATTGCTTGATTAATAGTAGCAGAGGCAGTAATGTATTATGCATATGTTGAAGATTGCTTCTTTGTTCCCCAACATATGACACTTGAACCTAACGAGAAGCAATAGCCATTTGTGTTTTTCATGTCGTCTGTTGAGCGAGCCTAATCATTATCTGAGAATCCCAGCAGCTTAATTGATGAAGATTTCTTGTGCATCAAACCAAAACTTGAAGTGCCTCTTACATATCTGAACACTCTCTTGGCTGCTACTAGATGAGGATTTCTTGTACAGCAAACCAAAACTTGAAGTGCCTCTTCATATCTAAACACTCTTTTGGCTGCTACTAGATGAGTTTCTGTTGGTTCATTCATAAATCTAGATAATAAACTTATAGCAAACATAATGTCAGGTCTAGTTATTGAGAGGTAAAGCAGAGAACCAATCATACTCCTGTAAAGAGAAGCATATGCAAGTTAACGCAATCATTCTTTTTCAATTTTTCACCATGAACAAAGATACCCGATGAGATTGAACTTCTTTAAAAGTTCTTCAGCATATTTTTGTTGAGACACAAAGATACCTTGATCATATTGTTTGATCTCCAAACCAAGGAAATAAGACACCTTTCCTAGATCATTCATCTTAAAAATTTGCTGCATCTTAATCCTGAATTCATCAATTAATTTCAAATTATTGCCAATAACAAATAGATCATCTACCTAGACTGAAACAATAAGAATTTCATTTTTATATAATTTGACATAGAGAGTTGCCTCATTCAAGCTTCTTTTATGAAACACAACTCTAACAAATAGTTATCAATTCTTGCATACCAAGCCTTTGGCGCCTGTTTTAAGTCATAGAGAGGCTTTTGTTTACAGACACACACAATTGCTTCCATCATCGAGACCTTCAGGCTGCTTAATAAAGACTTGCTCCTCTAAAGAACATTCAAGAAAGCCGATTTAACATCAAGTTGAAATACTTGCTGCAAGTGCTAGAATCAGCCTTACAGTGTCAAATCTTGCAACTAGAGCATAAGTTTCAATACAATGTATTCGTTCGTATTGAGCACACCCTTTTACCACAAGTCTTGCCTTGTGTTTATTAATAGAACCATATGAGTTTAATTTCAGTTTAAAGATCCATTTGATTCCTAACACCTGCTGATTTTCAGGTCTAGGAACTAGATTCCAAGTCTCATTTTTATTTATCATTTTGACCTCCTCCTCCATTGTAACTCTCCACTCAGGAATGCAAAATGCTTCTTCAGCTGTTGTAAATATCCTCAGGTGACCTTGTTCCTCTAACTGCATAATTATCTTCATCTTCAAATTGATCATTAATTTCTGAAGGAACTCCATGTTGTTGTTGCAATAATTCTTGTGTGACTTCTTGTTGAGAAGAAGTTGATTCCATTATAGTCCAATCTCATTGACTGTTTTCATCAACTTTGATGCTTCTGCTGACATAAATTTGTTGAGTAAGAGGGTTTAGGACTTTATAGCCTTTAGCTTCATTGCTATAACCAATAAGCAACCCTTTTTCTGCTCTTTGATAAAGTTTTCCTCTCCTTGCTTCTAGAATAAGCGTGTAGCATATGCTTCCAAAGATCAAGTGAGTTACAGCTGGTTTGTTTCCAAACCATGCTTCATATGGAGTCTTGTTGCTCATAACTTTAATTGGCAACCTGTTTTTAAGGTACACAGTATTGACCGCTTCAGCCCAAAGTGTCTTGGGCAATTTTTTTCCAAACAGAAGGCTTCTTGCCATATTCAAGACTAATCTATTTTTTCTCACTTACTCCATTGTGCGGAGGTTTTTTCTTTCATTTGCTCCATTTTGCTGAGGAGTACGAATGATTTGTAGGTTGATGACGTTACCAGTTTACTGCAAAAATTCCTTCAACTGAGTTGAGAGATGCTCAGTTCCATTATATGATCGGAGGGTTTTGATGAGGCAACTAGATTGAGTTTCAACAAGAGCCTTGAAATTCTTTTAGCAATTGGAGAAAATAGCAGAATTTTCTGGAGAAGAATTGAGTAATATTGAGCAGAAAAGAGTTCACTCTGTTTACTAGAACATGGATCATACTTATACATCATTTTAACTGAAGTTTTTTAACCAAACCTCCATGATTTCAGGAAGTTTTTCCATCAAACTTTTACATAATTTAAGCTCCTCATATCTTTACAACTCTAACTACTAATCAAAGATATGGAAGATTGTAATCATAGCAAAAGATACAGAATATCAAAATAACAAGATAACAAAATAACAGCACATGCATCAATTTCAGTTCAGTAAACAGTAACAGTAGCAGCTGTTCTCAACATATTTTCTATCAACAAAAATGGTTCCTCCGTTTCTAACTTTTCAATTGACGAGAACTTTATCATCCCGCTTCAAATCACTGCAGTTACTTCTGTTTCTAACAAAAATGGTTCCTCTGTTACTTCAAATCACTCAATTTACAGCAAAGACGTATGCAAAAGATCTATCTCTATCTATATGCCTCAGGCAAGTGGTATCCAGACATGACCAGTTTGTCAGCAAACATCTTGCCGGTCTTAGGCATTACATGCCAGTGCAAAGTCAAATTGAATTGTTTACCACGAAGATTGCTTCCCTGCATATTGAAAAATAATATTCTGGAATTCAGGTCGGCGAGACAAGAGCCAATGTGAGCTTAGGCATTTGCATGGACAAACAAAAGCAAACATCTTACTGAAGGAGCATACCTGGTCAACAAAACGATACTTGTTCGCAGTTTGAACCCAAAATTTTGCTTGCTCTTTGGTTGGTATGATAGCATCCCAAAGTGACACCTAAAACAAAATGTTTGAACAATTTTTTAAGCAGTGGACATAATGCTCTGTAGAAGACCCTGACATTTAAAAACAAGTGAAATGGGCTTACATCAATAGCCTTTTATTTATAACAAGAAACACGAACAGGCAAATTGATTCTAGCACCACTATTAGCTTGCAAACTATAATTAGTTAAACATTCAAAAGGAACAACCAAATACAAAAATACAAAAATACCTGGTTGAAAACATTATTTCGGGTTTCATATTCTGCAGCTATAAATACAAAAACCTGCAATAGATGACAAGGTAATTACCTTAAATACATATATATGTATATTGAATCAGTTCTCTAGTATAATTTACAAAGAACTCAAAAACCTCAATGGCCATGACATGGGCAGCAAAATAATTTTTATGCAAGTACATGACCAAGTTTGTCATAATGTGTGTGTGTGTGTGTGTGTGTGTGTGAGAGAGAGAGAGAGAGAGAGAGAGAGAGAGAGAGAGATACTTCAATAGGAAAAGGGCGTGTTTAGTAATATAATCATAGGCTTAATGGGAAACCTAAATGATCTATCATGCAATATGCACATTAGCCACATGAAACTCTGAGTCGAAATGGTTATCAGATCATTAACAAAAGAAAACCACAAAAGTTTTGAGGATGTACCTGCTTTGTGTTCCATGTAAACAGTGACTGCAAATCAGCTGTTATATTTATTGTGAGGCTGACCTACATTAAATGAATGGCATTTTAATTAAAAATTATAGCAATAGCTAACATATCAGGTAGTCCTCTACAAATTAGCCACATACAAGCTTTATATCACTATCTGAGCATAGAATATAAGGTCGTTGATTCCACAAACTGTCTTAAAATAGGTAAGATTCAACAACAAGAAACAATTATGAGTAGGAATGCGCAGATGGATCAGTTAACCAAGAACCAAACTGCCAGTTCAAAATTGACCGGACCGAGTTTATTTTCAGCTAGAAGAATCTGAAAAAACCAAAGGAAAACTGATCAAAACCGCCTGAACCAAGGTGAATCGAAACTATTTGGATTGTTTTGACTTGAACCAAACCGACTAAATGCTTCCCTTAATTATGAGGGGACCATTTCGAAGAAGGAACTGGACAGTCTATTTCCAAACTACACCTAGAATGCTGCATACGAAATTTTTCTCAATCAACATCCTTTCTTTTGAACATGTTTCCAAAGCTTCTACGAGCTGAAAAGGCAAAATAAAAGCAGCTGAACCAAAAAATTATCACACTAGGTGTGAAAGATATGCTCTAACCTAGGTGTAGGTTTTCATGATTAAGAACATTGAAGAAACCAAATAACAAAACAAAAGAGCTCATTCATTTTTGGCTCAATTTTTTATCGAAACAGAAGAATCAAACACAACTATACCAACTTCAACATATATCTTGAACATATTGACATAGATTTAGCTTGTATGTGTATACTTCTAGCATAAAGTTGTGTAAATGTCAAAAAAAAAAAAAACAAAAGAAAAATCCTGGACCCTATGGCTATCCTGAAAAATTTATGACACAGAACATAGTAATATAGCACAGCATAGAATATATCATTGCTTTCAATTGTTTGCGACAAGAAAAACTGATATGAACACAACAAGAAAATGATAACAGATATTAACAAAGATGATATGAACAGAAGTTATAATCTTCAAAGTAAGATAACATCACTAAATAAAATTAACACAATAACACTAGAAATCATAACAATGGATAACATGGTCAAAGCTGACATTTGAGTAGCTCATTGCAACTTCTAAAATAAAATAAAAGACCATAGGATTCACCATATATTCACTTTATAAATAGCACAAATTCCATGATAAATAAAATAATTCATCCGTTCCAACATGTTTGTCCATGTTTCTATTTTTAGATTTTCCAAAATGTTTGTCCAATTGACTTAAGAAATATTTACTTTTTTTTTTATGCCGCACATTATAATTGGTTTTAAATTCTAGGAATAACCATTTTGTTTTAAAGGAAGACAATTTTGGAAATTTAGGGATATTTTGTATGATGTGGCACTATATTTATTTTGTTTATTAAACTTTGTGTAAAAGTCAACACGACAAACATTTTGGGATGGACGGGAGTATTACATTCCTGTTCAAATAAAATATGGTTACATATTAACATAAATTCTGGAAATTTAATTCAACACACCACAACAGTAAATGTAGGGACCTGATCATATATGCACACTAAATTAATACATAGTCATTTAACACGTAACAACTTACAATTGGCAAACTTAAAAGAAAATAACTAAATTATCAAAATCACCAATAAACAATTCTCATCTTTATTTTTCTTTTCTTGCATCATTTTTTTTTCATTATTTTACCATAACGGCGTGAATTTATAAAATAATTATCTTCAATTCAAGAAAAACAAAGTCAAACTAAGAAAATAAAAAAGAAACAAAAAAAACTACAAATCTACCAAAAATTTATGTCCCATTTCAACAAATCAAAAGCCTAAACTTACCTCATCATTCCCATGCGGCTGCTTTTGAAACCAATTAATATTTAATATCTACAATCACAAAAACCGAAAAATAATAGTTTAGTGTTTGAAATCCCAACAGATGCAAATAATCCAGCAAATGTGTAAAATGCATATAGATAGTAGTAATCACAGACCTGGATTTGAGCAGTGGGAGAAGGAGAATTAAGGTTATCAGAGAGAGAAGCCATGGCACACATTAGTGCGAGGATGGTGACAGCGAATGTTAGCAAGGCATTAGCTCTATACCAAAAAGAATGCATGTTTATTGCCCTGATATCGTTCTTGCAAGTCTTCCTGTTGTTTTGGCTCGTAATCAATGTTGCTACCTTGTTGCAGGTAGTGGTGCTTCTAGGAAAGTAGTTGTCTTTCTGGTATTGTCACTGTTGATGTTTGTGCTGTGGCTTCAGGTCTGAGAACTCAAAAAGAGCAATGTTATTAAACCGGACTAGACATCAAACCACCATGATGACTTGGTTGCAGTTGGACCTGGTCGACTTCGTTCAACCAGATTTGACCCGGTCCAACCAGGTACCATTTTTTATAATTATTTCTTAATTAATTAATTAATTTTCAGTACTTAAATTAGCTTGTTTATTTAGTGTTGCACATATCGATCACTAGATAACTTATTAAGCATGCCATTTCTATGTAAAAGTAAAACATTCCAATCTCTTGGTTAAATTAAAGGAGTTCTTTTGTTTGTTTTACAGTTAGTTCTGAGGCAAAAGAATTTTAAAAAATAATTGATGGGTAATATTTATAGATAATTTGGAGTTTGTAGGTAACATGAATTGGTTGAGGATACAGAGTGATAGCCAAATGGAGAAAGATTATAAACACAAGGTTTACAGCTGCAGTAGCAATAGCTGCATTTGCCATTCATTCTCTTGAAGAAGCTGAAACCCTAATGACTAAACAAGGTGAAAGCAATGAAGATGAATTGACTAGGAAATGTTCATTCAACAAAAAATGAATCTAATGTCCAATAATATAAAAATGAGCGTCTAATATTATTTCATCCCAAGAAAATAATAAGACATAAGCAACAGGTGAAACTTCAATAAAAAGCAAACACAAAATGAAAGAAAAAAACTAAAATAAAGGTGTTTATCATTTACTTTATGTCAACTGTTTCTTTTTAATTAGCTTTCAAATTAATTTCCAATGACAAAGCTAATCTCTTAACCTAATTATTGTTTAAAATTTAGGACTAAATGCAGCAGTAGAACTACGTTCAAACACATATCATGAACTTGTATTTTATAGTCAAAATCAATAAAAATTTATAAGCAGAATGAAACGTAAAGAAAGGAATTACATTGCCCTTTGTGCAATACAGGATCACGGAAATGGTTAATTATAAAGCATAAGGGAGTTCTAAGCTTACTAACAAAAATTTAATAACTTCTCTTATATTTCTACAGCAATAAATCAAAAGATATCTCACCCTAGGATTACTAACAAAAAGAAAGGAACAAAAAAGATGTTGTACCGAGGAATCGGCCTATTTCTCCAATAACCGAGCCGAAAAGGACTAACCTGGTTGATGATTTGAGCTACCAAAACTGAATCAGCAAACTAAAATACAAATGAGAAAACCAAACTTCATCGATTCGGTTTGGTTTTTCAGTTTTAACTGTTCTATGCTCATTCCTACTTAATGGTGTTTTTATATTCTATAACATGAGCCAAATGGAAGTTGGGCTTCTCTTTGCATAATCTCTTTTCACCATAGACGACCATTAGAAAGTTAACTTGCGGGTTTCTTTTTGGGTAGGGGTGTGCAGTGAACCGAACAAACTGCAAAACCGGAATTTAGTTGGTGTCGAAAAGAAGAAGAAGAAGAATCGGTTCGGTTGATCTGTCAACTGTGCGAATTCAGCAGGAAAGAATAGCAAGGTTCTCAATATTCTTAGAGCAGAAACAGGAAAATCCGCAAAAATTAAAGCCAAATACCCAGAATAAAGAAACAAGTACATTTACAGTCCCAATTGACAAATAAAATGAACATGCGACCTTCAAAATTAGAGTCCAATTCTCCAAATTGTAATTAGAAACTATATTAAAGGAAAAACAGTTGCAAAAGAACTAATTGCTAGAATTTCAAAAACCCCACACATAATAAGATGACTATATTCAGAATTTCAGATGAGCTCAGAGAAAATCACACCTTTGTTTCGAGATTATCAGGTGCAACGCCGGAGTACCAAACGAACGGTGATGACTGATGACTGATGGAACAAATCGCAAATGACAGACACAGCCGGCGCTGAAGCTTGAAGAAATCTAATGGACTAGGCAAAACAAATAAGGCAGGCAACTGGCAAAGTAGTCAAATCGCAAATAAAAATAGTGAAATGAATGACGGCAAAGGAAGGGTTGGGTTGGCAACGGTCTGATGCCCGCTTAAAATTCACTAGCGGAACCCAAACTCGTCCCAAGCCCGATTAGCATTATCGGTGATTCGGTTCAATACTCCAACCTGTTTAAATACCAGATTAACGCAAGCATTGGCAACCGAAAGATTGATTATGCGTTAAACATTACTATTTAGTCCTTGATATTTGATAAATTTGATTGCTTTGTCTCTGTAGTTTGAGAAAATTATTTTGACGTTACGAGATTTGCATCCATTTGATTTTATAGTCCTTGAATTCAAAAGGTATGGATTTTCACCTTAGTTTAGATAGAAAAATTAAAATAACCATATTATAGCCGATCAAGTGTAGTTTGGTAGATCGTTTCATTTATATAAGAAATAAAATGTTTTCAGTTTGAGTGCTCTGATGAGTCCAGGAGAGCATATTATGCAATCCACAAATATCTTAAATTTTCTAATTATATTTAGGAGCATATTATTGCAAGAATCTTTAGAGAAAGTGGGTTGAAAAAGTTGTATCCCAATGTTTGGTTAGTACTTTTACAAGAAAATTGAATTTCAGCCTCATCTCTATTTTTCCATATATGTGGAAAAATATTTTTTCATTTCAAATCCTATAGAAAATAAGGCTTTTAAATTTTATATATATATATATATATATATATATATATATATATATATATATATATATAATACAAAACATTTAGAATACAAAACATGTCACCAAGACACCAACGAAATAAAGGTTTAGAGTGGTGACTTTTAAAAAGACACAGCGCAAAGATTGGGTAATCGGTAGAGAATCACTATCCAACACTGCTCAAAATCATCAATAAATCACCAAAATTAAAATCAAAATATTGAAAGTCTAAAGAGGTAATCATGAAATCACAATAAAAACTTGTCATAATCACCAAACCCCTACATGGATTTTCCAGAAATTCAGTGCAAGAAATGAAAAATTATAATTTTTAGAAAAAGAAATTGAAAAAAAAGAGAGAAATATCACTAGAGAAACATAAGAAGATAAATTAAGAAATTTAGAATCAAATTTATCGTTGAAGATAATCAAGAAATCAAGATGAATTGAATCAATTGTTCTCAAAATGATAATTTCAAGTGCAAAAACTTTACCTAACAATTCTTGCTTCAAATCCTTAGCATCTTTCGGCTTATTTTCACTGGTTGGCCCTAAACTATACGGGGTCTTACTTAAATGTCTCTATATTTCAATTCGTCACTGAAAAATACACCAACTTGAATTGCAGTAATAGTAAAGTATTTTAGCCAGTTTCCATGTTACTTCCCAGTTGAAATCTGATGTGGATTTAATGTGTTGGCTTATTCAGATTAAACAAAAGCCATATAAGATATTACTTTTTGCATTCATATTTGATTCTTTCTCCCCCCTACCCCATTAAACTCGTTATTCCTATATCATCCGTTGAATCCCTAATACCAAAACGATCGCCTTTTGTCTTCTCTTTTCTTTTAAACCCAAGCTCATCTTCTCATTGTTGTAGGAATAAATGAATGAAGCCATGGATGGGATGCCATTTTCAAGCTCATGGCCCGACACCATTGATATGAGATACTCTAAATATGGGAAAGAAGCTGTTTTGAAGATCACATGGAGAGGAAGCAATCCTGAAAGACGTTTTTTGGGTTGCAGTAATTACGGGGTAGGAGATTTGGATTGAAACCTAATTTCAACCTTGAAAGGGTTTTTTTCTTAGTTTATTTCTTCTTTTTTTATTTGCATCATTATTGTTGAATCTCTTCTAAGCTTAGTTTATTTTGCAGACACCCAGCTACTGCCGATTCATAGAGTGGGTGGAGCCTGAGGGTGATGTACATTCAAGCTTGAAAAAATTGACAAGTGATTGGTGGTTTGTTGAAAAAAAATTGACAAGCTTGAAAAAAAAAAAAAAAAAACAAGCTGAAGTTGGATATAGAAAAATGCTATGTGTGAATTATGTACTTGTCATGTGTGTTGTTGTCTTAGGGATATTGTGCAATCATATTGTGGGTTGAAATGGTATTGAGATGGTAGTTGAGAAGTGAATGGGTTTTGGGGTTTTGTTGTAGGTTTATTGAATGGGTTAAAATGCAGAAAAAGATGTAGCCTATAAAATTTAAATCAATGAGTGGGAAGTGAATACCCTATGCTTTTTATACACTGTAAAATTTACATTATATCCTATTCTTTTGATACTTATTTTAGACAGATACAAAAAACAATCAACACATTTGCCTAACAATTAAGTGAACAATATATTTAATGAATAAAATGCAACTATAAATATTTGCATCTGACAGAAATAATCATTGTATATCAATGTTTTCACATGTTCAAATATCAAAAGCACAAAAAAGAGCCAAAATAACTATGATCTAAAACTGACCACTATGTCAATGATTCAGAAGTGAAACAATAACCATAGCATGTTTCACCCTTTGAAACACAAAAACTTGCTTCATTAAAAAATTGCATCCTATATAGATATACACAATTACACATAATCAAAAAGTGTCCTAAACTCAAGTATGCTACTTCCATGATTGCCTTGGTTTGGTATCTTTTTTCTTCCTCGGCTGTGCAAACCTTTTTCCTTTATCCCTCCCTGCATTTTAAGAAGTTCTCCTGCTTGTTGTGTCTCCAGCATGGCTTGCATTTGATCGTCATATGCCTGTTTTATTGTTGTGTCTACTGTGACACCAATTTCTATCAGATTGCTACTCTAAGACACAACAACATTAGGTGGAGGTGGTGGAAACGACATTTGTTGCCTTTGGATCCCAGTCCCATAATTTATTTGACTACTTCCCTGCACAAAACCAATCAAACACAAAGCATGATTTTTGACAGAAAAGGCAGAAAATTTCACAAAAACACAATCTTAGAAAAAGCAGAAAATCTCACAAAAACACAATCTCAGAAAATCTTACAAAAAACACAATCTTAGAAATGCACAAAAATCCAAAATATGACATGAGAAACTTACATCTATGAACCATTGTACAGTCACAGGACTTCATAAGGCTGACTTGGAGTGCTTGTAAACTATGCTCTACTTCTTGTACATGGTGGACTAGCATTTGTTGTGCTCCTCTTCCTTTTTTTCTACATTAAATCATAGCAATTGTATTACACATTATTCTAAAATAATTCAGATTTGTTTTAAAAAAATGTAGTTGATATTGAATGACTTCATTTTGGGATGTCGCATTCGCACTTGTCTCAACACCATGAAATCTTTTGTTATGTCCAATAACTCCACTGATGGTGCATCTCATGTTAACCTCCCCTTCTTTGAAAGCTTCCCTTTTGCAGCAGGCTACTCAATCTCTTTAGCTTGTTTCTTTCTTGCCTTTGGGCATCTCTCCTTTTCTTCACAGGTGATGGGGGAAGCAATTCACCATCAGGATTTGACTTTGGCCACATCTCAGGTCCATTAATAGGGTTAATGAAGTGGCTGTACACCCTCATATAACTCTCCATAGTGTATAAATCATGCACATATTCCTCAAGTTGTTCATTATTTTTTAGAATGCAAGCAACTGCATGGCTGCATGGAATTCCAATCAAATTCCATCTCCTACATGTATAAGTTTTCCTAGCTATGTCTATCACTTGTGGCCCCCCCATGAAAGTTGGTGTGTACAAATGAGAGAAATCTTTATTTTCATCCAACTTCTTTTGAATTTTAGGACACAGCCTTCCATTAACACTCTTAATTTGTTCTCTTTTCCTATAAAGTCTTTTCATTAGCTTAGTTCTAATTATCTCCAATATAGTTATAATTGAATGCTCCCTAGCATCTAGAATGTATTTGTCGAAAGCCCCACAAAGATTGTTTATGAGCATATCACAATGGACAATGGGTTTGAAGCAAGCTCTAGACCAATTTTCACAAGGTATTTATCTTAACCGTTCTCTATCTTGTTTTTTTTTTTTTTTTCAATCTCTTCTAAGCATGATTCTAATTTGGAAGTATAGCTAGTCCTAGCAACATTCCAAAGCAGGTCTTTCATTTCTTTTCCTTTAAAATGGGCCCTATAGTTAGTGTATAGGTGTCTAACACACAACCTATGTTCTGCATGTGACACCCTAAGCAAATCCCACATCGCCTAAGCACAAGGTGTAAGTGAAGTACATAGGAATGGGCAAGCCTTAGACTAGCAAGAGGCCTTTTGGGCTATTGAGTTGGTTCTAGCCTAAGAACGAAACAGTGTGGCTTGAGTGAGTTCGGCCCAAAGCAGACAATATCTTGCTAGGCCTAGTCTGCCACAGACTTGGTATCAGAGCCAAGCCTTGTCCTTCTGGCTGGTGGTGGGGCAAACCTCAGTGAGGACGCTGAGTCCCTGAGGGTGTGGATGTGACACCTTAGGCGAATCCCACATCGGCTAAACACAAGGTGTGAGTGAAGTACGTAGGATGGGCAAGCCTTAGACTAGTAAGAGGTCTTTTGGGCTATTGAGTTGGTTCTAGCCTAAGAATAAAACCGTACGGGCCTAAGTGGGTTCGGCCCAAAGCGAATAATATCTTTTAAGCCTGGGCTACCACACTACCTCAGGCAACATCCTATTGATCACATTCAAAAGACCTATGCATAAAATAGAAAGAAAAAACAGCATAAGTCAGTTTGGCACACATGTGACACAGATAACATAAAAAATAAAACACATAAATGGTAAGCTTCTAACCTTCTACCTGTCACTCATGAACACAAAATGATGGTCATTGTTGAGTTGCAAGTCCTCCTTCAAGTTCTCTAAAAACCACCTCGAACTCTCCATGCATTCATTCTTCACCATAACATATGCAAGGAGGAAAATATAATCATTTGGATCAATTGCTACTGCTGAAAGTAGCTGCCTCCCATATGTTCCCTTTAACCAGCACCCATCTAAATAAACTAATTGCCCCAAGTGATGTATGAAAGCATTTTCAAAAGTTCCCTAAAAACCACCCCGAACTCTCCATGCATTCATTCTTCACCACAACATATGCAAGGAGGAAAATATAATCATTTGGATCAATTCCTACTGCTGAAAGTAGCTGTCTCCCATATGTTCCCTTTAACCAACACCCATCTAAACAAACTAATTGCCCCAAGTGATGTATGAAAGCATTTTCAAAAGTTGAAGGCAGATATATATCCCTTCAAAAACCCCACTCTCCACCTTAAAAATCACAAAAGAACCTAGATTTGTCCTAAGTAATTTTGCTTTGTAGTCATATAGCCTACCAAATTGCAAAGCTCATCCCCATGAATCACACTCAAAGCCTTAGCCGTAGCTCTCCAATCTTTCATCTTCCCTATGGTGTAACTATGATTTCTCTTCACCCTATCAATGAAGTGACTCAATTCCCAAACTGGGTTCATCTTAAAGTCCTCGAGATAAGTTTTTGCTAACCAAGTTGCTGTGCAATGAAAGTTTGTATGAACCTTTGCACAAGTGTGCTTTAAAGATGTTTTTATTTGAAAAGTATGATCATCCTTAGACTTGGGTTAAAATAAACTAGCAAAAATTTTACAACCTCATTGTTTATAACACCTAGCTTGCACCTTTTCCCTACAATTCTTGTAAAAAGTAACTTGAAATCTATTCTTGATTCCATAATTCCCACATGCTTCTTTAAATTCCCTCCATTTTTAAAAAAGCATGCCAACCTTAAATGTTGGGTTCATCATGTCTTTGGAAGCATTAAATGTTGGAAACCTAACCCTACCCTCCTCATCAGAATCTAACTCAGTTTGAAGCTCATCAAAGGGAGCATATTTAAAGTCATCGTCATTAGGCTCAACTCTCGATGTGTCTTCCAAATTTCCTAAGTTAATGCCTGCCCCACTACCCTTAGGCCTACCCTTAGGATCTTTCTGACTGTCTCTATCATTAACAACCCTATTGAAATCATCATCTCCATCTTCCACATTGTACTTCTCATCTCTTAGCTCCCCATCCCCAGCATCAACATTACCCTCATCACCCCCATGCATACCCTCACCACCCCCATGCATACACTCACCTCCACCTGCATCAGCACTAACACCAGTACCCCCAATTTGTGCCTAAATCTGCCCTAAATTCACTAAAAAATGTGTTTTCAGTCACAAACTCAAAGTTCTCATTCAGCACAAATGACTATAAATCTACATCATTATGTATTCTTGTATTTGGTTTAGTACAATTCTCAGTCATAGTAGGAGTTGGGTCAACTATCTCTTCTATAACTACATTGTTGTTCCCTCTATTTAAGTATAGTTTCCTTTCTAGGTCATTTACATCTAAGTGTTCAACATACAGGTTTATGGTTCCAACATCAGCCCCAAATAGTGATATCTTATTTACGTCACTATCCCTCTCTAACAGCCTAAGCCCACTATTGAAATCCTTACCTGGTTCCAACCAATGATATCTCATAATACCCTCAAAACCATTGTCTAACAAAGGTTTATCAATCTTAATCATAGACATTGTCTCTACATTACAGTTTTCTAAATTAAAACATACCCATTGAAATAACCCCACTTACTCATCTCACCCTCATAATGTACTGTAAAATCATAGTCTAGTTCTATAAAACCTGTGAATTACAGTGTAATAAATTAATTAAAAAAAATACAACAGTAGCTATCAATATTAATTTATATTTAACCATTTTCAAACAATTAAATGACTTCATTACACACTGATAATGATGGTTCAAAGCATCAATAAATGCACACCATCTAAACAACATCTCACAATGCATTTGAATAAACCCTTAACTATTAAAGCATGTTTCCCCAGAAATATTTAATAAAAAACCCTAACCCTGATTAGGTAAAAATAAAACCTTAACCCTAACTCATATTTTACATTATACGCAAAAACAATAGGTTAATAGATACTGTTAAACACATTTCCCCAAATCGATTTGTAATAAAAAAACCATAATCCTCATTTTACAATAAAAAACCCTAATCCTCAATTTTTATAACTAATAATTGCAAATCATATAAACATAATAAAGTCATGAAAGCTACTAAATCAATTTCCCCACATGAATTTATTAGAAAACCCCAACCCTAATTTTTTAATAAAAACCCCTAACCCTAATTACTTTTGAAATCGTACAAAAAGAATAAATAATGCATATTATCCTACAAAATATTCTTTTCACAGCATAAAGACAGAACATGGACCACAAAGATGCCAAAGAAGAAATAAAAAAAAAAAACTATTGAAAGGAATCTAACTATCCGGTCTTGGCACCATTCTCAGAAAATCGAATCTCCACACCACTTTTCAATCCCATTATCTTATTGTCTTTCATACTCCTCAGGCTTCAGTAAAGTTAAAGCAGGCGATTTTGCAAAGAATACTTATTTTAGAGAGGGGAATCGAAGAAAGAGAAAACTAGGAAAAGAGAAAGCAAAGAATCGCTTCAATTTCTTAAAGCCAAAAGCCAAAAGTCATTATACTTTCTTTGATGGAAGAAGAAACGCGATAATCAATAACGGGCAGGGGAGAGTCAATAATAATTCGTTTGGGCAGGAGAGAGACAACATTAAATCTGAATAAGCCAACACATTAAATCCATGTCAGATTTCAACCATCAAGTAACAAGAAAATTGGCTAAAATACTTTACTCTTACTACAATTCAAGTTGGTGTATTTTTAAGTGAGGAATTGAAGTGTAGGGACATTTAAGTAAGAACTTGTCTAGTAAGGGAAAATCAGTGAAAATAAGCCGCATCTAGTGCTGGCAAAATAGGCTATCTGACTTGGCTCGCACGAGCTCGATCCCAAAACGGGTCGAGATAAAAAAGCTCGTTAAAAACGGGCCTCTGATATTCAAGCCCGGCCCGGCCTGCGCAGGCCACTGACGGGCCCAGATATGTCCGTTTTGAAAGTTCATCTTTTTTTCTTTTTTTTTTTAATTTTATTACTTCAACGCGGGCCTCCACAGACCCATCCTACTCGACCCGTGTAGGCTTTAGTAAAAAAGGGGCTGGGTAAAAAAAAACCCGTCTTAAAAATGGGCCTCAATTTTGTGTCCATATTCAAACAAATTACAAGTGATCACGAGTTGTCGACGGGTTTAAACCTTTTTTGACAGTACTAGCCGCATCTTTTTATCACGACCCAAAGCCGTGGGCTGAACTGGCACTAGGGGTCAAGTAAGTTTAAGGCCCCCGAGGCCCGTAGTAAGCCTAACTCACATAAATTCAGTCCTTTTAAACTAGTCTTAAGAATAATAAGCCCATAATTTGATAGTATTAAATCATGTTATTAATTTATTATCTCTAGCCCAGCTTACACATTTCTATTAATTCATAGCTCGAGCCTAAAACTTTTCTTTTATATCATTAACGTCATTCGTAATATGGGCAAACTGGTCCATTCATACTTTTAGTGAGTCAGTTAGAAAATTTCACACGCCTTTACATGATAATTTATAATATATGACTCCCTAATTACGGAGCTCAATATAAAGATAAATACATTTTTATACACACAATACTATACTTTTTAAATATTACTAAAAACCGAAATTTATTATTGTAACTCTACAGAGAAAGAAGCAGAGCCTTTCAGAACTAGCAAGATGTCTACCTCCTGGGAAAAATATATAGGAGGGGTGAGTTTCACAAATTCAGTTAATAATAATAAACAATATATAACTCAATCGATCACACAGGATGTTTTCCACACTTATTATGATGAAAACTCATCCAATCAAGCAAATGTTACAACATCGGCATCCATAAATAATATCACCTTCAACTAATTACATCAAATGGGGATTGGTCAGTGGCGTCACAAAACTCCTAACAAGTCGTCATCACACATGGTTTGTCCTTTTATACGTGTGCACCAAGGAGTCGATTTCCTATACGTGACCAACTGGTCTGTTCCTCACTTAACCAGTCCTCACATTATTTTTCCATTCTCTTTTTTTTCCATTACCAACAAGAGGCCAACATGTGATTTTGCCGTATTATTCATATCATATTTCATTAAGTGCCGATCTCCCATACATGGCCAACGGTGCCGGATTGTCATCACAATTCCATGGTGACCCACTTCATCCCAATTCTATCTGCAAACAAGGCACAGTATAGTCACATCACAAGTAAACCAATCAACTATATAATATAATATATCAAATAGGAGATCAATAAGTACATATGAGTATAAATGTATAATTATGGAGTGTATATAAATATATAATTCTTATACGCTTATAATATTATAATTTATTGATAGATCATATTGTAAATAATGTTATTTTTATAATAGAGTATTAAAAGAGTGAAGGCTAAATATAATTTGTATATATATATATATATATAAAGTGGCAGCTTCATAAATCATATTATAACTCTCTCTCTCTCTAAAAATATAGAAGAAAGGAGTCTGTGCCCCAATATTCGCCATAAAAGGGCCAAGCTATAATAAATGAGAAGCTATACGACTCAATTCCAACATAATTACCCTGATATAGCTAGCTCTTTTAGGCACTTCAGAATCCATGTTGTATAGTTGAAAGAGGTTGACCTCCTTGCTTCTCTCATGGTACAATCCTTTTCTCGCTGACCCTCTTAAAGGAATTACAAAAGAAATTCTTTCAACAAAGATGTGAACTAGAAAGGATTGGTCGATTAAATATGAACCGGAGACTGAATCTTGATATACCCAATAAGCATTACCTCTCCCTAAAAAGGAGGTGATCCAGCCGCACCTTCCAGTACGGCTACCTTGTTACGACTTCACTCCAGTCACTAGCCCTGCATATATATATATATATACAAATTATATTTACCCTTCACTCTTTTAATACTCTATTATAAAAATAACATTATTTACAATATGATATATCAATAAATTATAATATTATAAGCGTATAAGAATTATATATTTATATACACTCCATAATTATACATTTATATATATATATATATATATATATATATATATATATATATATATATATATATTTATAAGATGCGAAATGGTCGATGCATATATGCAAATGATGGTATGCATCATTTATTATTATTTATAGTGATAACAGATAGAGCAAGTTTTAGCTTAGATTTTTGATTAGTAGAAGTGGTAGACGAACTCAAACAATCTAGATAAAACACAAATGTAAAGAAAAGACTGTATTAAACATATGGCTTCCCTTAAATAAGAAATTAAAAAACTAATTTAATAGACATTCGCTAAATATAGATCTGCTATAGCTAATCTAAATCTTATTAATACTTTTGATTGCATTTTCCCTGTAATAGAACTTTCCATTTGTTTAAATATTAACCATTTAATATACCTATCAATTACTATTCATACAGTCTATCTATCAGACAATCAATCAATTAAAATATCCAGTCACCACAGGTAATAATTTTTACGTTCAACTTATAGCTTATAGGTTATATTTCTACTTTATCTTCGTATATTTCCAGTTTATCTTGATATGATTTACTTCCTTAACCAGTCATCATACAAATAAATCTTTTATACACACAATATGAACAATTTTTTTATTTAATTAACTTTATTCGAAATATATTATCCTTGAATTAAATCCGAATTAACTACTAAAACTAATACTTCCTTCAATTTACCATTTAAATTCATATAATGCAACTCTAATTCCAAAATGATTGATATCCATCCAAAATTTCTTCTTTTTTAAATCACTTTTCGTCCTCAAGATAATTCGTATAACACATAATTATTTAATTTTGCTTTCTCGTTTAGTCTATAATCCTCAATAGTACTGGTTCAAATTAAATTAAAAAACCAATATAATTTAATTATATTTCTAACTCTTTTTCTTTTTATATAATCATATTTGTATTTAATTTATATGCTTTACTCAATTTATCTAAAATCCACACTATAACTTCATATTTATTAAATTCTCAATCTATTTATATGTTAGTAATTATAATTTGCTCTAGTTTATTAAAATCCTTATCTTATTCTTAATCCTTAATTACTTTAATCAAAATCAATTTAACCCAGTAGCAATAATTTCTAAATTGAAATTTACATTAAATTTAATAAACTAAATTTTAAATTACAGTACAAGTCTTAAGTTTCTGCCTCCCGGGGTCTCCCCGACCAGTCGCCGGAATGCTGCTGCGCCGCCGCCCACGATGGCCGGAAAGTCGTAGATGCCCAAAATCGAGCGCTCTTCATACCATCAAGCTCGGATTTCATTGAAGAGTCCATTTTTGGCGTTGGTTAGGTGAGATCAGTCCTCTAGTCAGCCGGAACGGGCTCGAAGGAGCCAAGTGTCGCCATTAACGTTGCCCTTGATCAGAGGAAAGAGACTATAGCTCGACTATACTGCAGCTCTTGCCGAAGTCGCGAGCGAGGAGAGAACGCAACATTGAGCAGCGGCTGGAGGCTGATGCCGCCGCTGCAATTCACTCGAATGAAAACAGAGGGAGAGAGGAACTGAGGCGCTACGAAGAGGAGTGGTGGCGCGATCAAATTGAGAGAGAAAAAGAAAAACGAGCCTATTTGAGGTGGCCAGTTCAAAGAAAGAGAGAGAAGGATGGCTGAGCGTCGATGGATCGGGAAGAAGAAGAAGAAGAACGAAAAAGAAAAGAAAGAAAAAGAAATTCTTAGGGCTTTCTGGATCATTCTGATTCGATTCAAATCGGTTTGGTCCAACTCAGTGGTTTAATTTGATTTTTATCTGATTTATAGATTTTTCTTCTGATTTGAGGATCCAACTGATTTGCAGATCAGGTTTAACAATAATAAAATATTTTCTTTTAAATTTCATTGTATAATTTCATTGGTTGAAATAAAAAATTAAATTTTAAGTCAAAAATCTATGAAATTTTATTTTCGAGTTATTTCAGTACGACAAAGTGTAATACAAATTAATCATTTATACTATATATAAATGTGGGAATAGAGGGGGAATAATAAGATTTCCCATACTGTCATTAATGAAATTTAAAATGTGCTAAAATAACCTTAATCATAGCCAATTAAAAAATTATATTTTATTAATTGATTAGATATAATTTATTAAAACTCTTTTTTAAATATATTATTTTTATTAATATTTTTCTTTATGTATTTTTAGAAAAATAAATTTTTAAATAGAATATACATAATATTTTATTTAGAAGAGGGATAAGAAAAAATATATTATTTTTATTAATACTTTTTCTTTTTGTTTGTACGATTTGATTGAATATATTTTTTAAAAATAAATTTTTAAATAGAATACACGTAATTAAACTTTTCAAAATTTTTAAATTTTTACTTTTTAAAATTTATTTAAATAAAATGAACATATATATGTGTAGGACTGATGAAAAATTTAAAGTTTTAATTTTAAAAATATATGTAATATTTTATTAATATATTTATATATTTATATACATTGAAATTTTTTTTTTATTAGTTGAATACTGTAAAGAGTTTTATTCTTAATAATAATTTTTTATTTTTTACTTTCTTTTTTATTACTGAATAATTTGTAACTATTATCATTTTTAAGCATTTCAAAATTTTTAAGTTTTATCTTTTTTAAATTCATTTTTAATAAATATATATGATAAGGAAACATTTGAAAATTTTTATATTTTATTTTTAAATATTTGATTCTATTTTAATAATAATTTAAAATATTTTATTTCATATAAAAAATAAAAAAGTAAATTCTTTTTATTAATATTCTTTTTTATTTATATAATTTGATTGGATATATTTTTTAAAAGTAAATTTTCACAATAGAATGTATATAATATTTTATTTAGGAGAGATAAAAAAGGAAAAAAACTATATTATTTTTATTAATATTTTTTCTTTATATTTTTATGATTTGATTTGATTTTTTTTAAAAAAATAAAATTTCAAATAGAATACACAATTAAACCTTTTAAATTGTTTTAAATGTTTACATTTCAAAATTTATTTTAAATAAAATGAAGGGATAGGTGAGCAGTTTAAAATTTTAACTTTAACAATATATAACATTTTATTGACATATTTGTATATCTATATATATATTGAAATTTTTTCGCTCATATTATCTAATAAATCCTCTAAAAATAGAAACGTGTTAGACAATATCTATCTATTTTTTTGACACATAAACTTAACATACCAAATAGATATCACAATTGGAGGATATGTTTTAAAAAATCTTTTTATTTTTCTGATGTGGCAATTAAATAAGAACGTTCCATATTAACGTTAGAAATGCCCTTGCCTTTAATTTTTCTAATGTTGGTGCAGTACTTGCAAAGCGCTGATCTATTTACTACTAACCGAATGACAAGCACGAAGGTCGAAGGATGTGATTGAATAGCTGCCCTAATCCCAAGCCACTGAACAATACTAACCCTCTTTCCTTATTATCTTCCCATTGAACAATAAATGTTTAATATCTATCTTGTTTTCGAAAAACAATTATTTTTTAGGAGAGAAAACAAACTAAAAATAATTGGTGGCCGAAAGAAGCAAATCATTGCATCTTTTCCTTCGAAATTCATTAATCTCCCTACCGTTTCTTCCCTTCATTTTTCATAGGGTTACACTAGTAATTTACCTTCGTGTATTTCAACTTGTACCTAGGGGTGGCCACGGTTCCGGAACCGGCGGTTCCGGTTCCAGAACTGAACCGAAAATTTTCGGTTCCGGTTTAAAACCAAACGGTTCCGGTTCCGGTACGGTTTTAAAATCGACGGTTCCGATCGATTTTCCGGCAAATCGCATAATTTTAAATTTTAAATTTTGAAGACCGATTTTCAAAATTTAATAAATTTGTGAAAGTTATTTCTAAAAAAAATACACCTAAAAAATTAAAAAATGCTTCAATTAAATTTATTTTTTTAAAGACTTGAACTTAATTATTTTTTTTAAAAAAAAAGTCTTCAACTAAATTTATTTTTTGTTTAAAAAAGTTTGAACATAAGTTAAAAAAAAAAAAAAACTGACAGTTTCTAATGACTAGAACCGCCGGTTCTAACCGGCCGGAGAACCGGCAGTTCCATCCGGTTCCGACCGGTTTGTGGAACCGCCGGTTTGCAGTTCCAACAAAACTGGAACCAAAACCGAACAGGAAATCTCCGGTTCCGGTTCCGACTGGCTCCGATTACGGTTCGGGATTGGTTCGAACCACCGGTTCCGGTTCCCGGAACCGTAATATGGCCACCCCTACTTGTACCAGGCACAACTTTGTGCGGACTCTTAAAATTTTGTACCCCTTTTTATGCCATCTCTCGTGTCAGAAGCAGAATGAAACAATCCTTTCCTTTTGTAATGATCCCAATATAGACCGACCTATCGAGATTAGGACCTTATTATCATGTCATTTCAAAAATGACACAGAAGACAATGGACTAAACAGGATACATGTACATGATTGGTGTCTGGAGGAGAAGCTATGGCAGCCAACAATGGCATACTTAGCACTTGAAACTTTCCGAATACAAGATGTTTCGATTTTTTTCTTAGGAAAAAGAAAAATTGCACATATCACAAAATTTCTAGCTTCAAAATTGAACAGGTGAAAAGTTAGGTAGAATGAGGAAACAGAAAAAGTCTACCAGTCAAGATGTCTAATAAATTTTGATATTGTTACCTAAGAATTCTCCCTTTGCATCCCATGGACGGTTTTCAAAAGATTTCCCAATGATACTGCGCTTCTTATTTATATTCCCATCTTCACAACAGTATTCTGGAAAATAATCCAAGAATCCTTTGCTGCCGAGTTCATTGATTCCATTGAAGAGGAAGTTCCTCACCACGTCCTATGAATCAGATGTGAAGTAATCAACATTCTGCTAATTGGCAGAAAACACTATTAGATACAGCAAATGAAGAATGGTACCTTTGCAAGACTTTCACCAATCAACCTTTTCAGAATTCCATGGCCTGGATCCTGCTTTCCGGATGGTAAGTGAGTCAAACAAGTGAGGAAAACTCATATACACACATGCAAGGTTGAAATCAAAAGAAAATAGGAATCCACACCCATATGCTTAACTATTTTTTTTGGTCATTCTATCATCTTTTTCTTTTCCAATATATCTGCTTAAATCATTGTGATTTTAAATTGGCTAGCCAGAAGGTTTATTTCATTAGGCATAAAAGTCCCATTCAAAAATATCTTCTTCAACTTGAATGTTGTCTACCTATCAGGAGCATATCTTGCCAATGTCAATGTTAGTTCTTGTGTTATAGGCAAAATAATTGATACAAACAACAACAACAATCAAGCCTTGGTCCCAAACTAGTTAGGGTCGACTATATGAATCCTTTGTTTCAAATATCCATTTTGATCAAGTAAAAAACAATGGAAAGAAAAATATAAATCATAACAATTTTAAATTTTTTTTGTAAAAAAAATTTGAAGAGGAATTTTAAAATCATTTGATATGTTAATAATTAGAACAAAGCATGAAATAGGCAACAATAACTAACAAGGGTCTACTATATGAATATTTAGCCTCCATTCTATTTTGTTTGTAGCTATATCCTCACTAATATCCAAAGAACGTAGATCCTTAACAACAAGTTCCCTCCAAACAGTTCTAGGTCGACCTCTTTTCTTGTCAGCACCTTCCACTACCAAAATATCACATTTGCAAATTGGGGCATGTGAGTTTCTACACAATACATGACATACCATCCTAGGCATCCTCCTCTTATTTTATCTCCGACTTCCGCTATTAGCTCCTTTTGTTTAATGTGATCATTTCTAATCTTATCCAACATTATATGACTATACATTCATCTCAGCATTAACATCTTCACATCATTCATCCTCTGAACATGTTGCGCATTAGGTGCCCAGCATTCACTATCATATAACATTGTTGGTCTCATAGCTGTCTTATAGAACTTACCTTTGACCTTGTTAGATATCTTCCTATCGCATAGTACACTTGTGACACTACTCCATTTCATCCATCCTACAAATAAATCTATGAGAAACATATTCATCTATGTGAACCCCTTTCTGGAGCATAGAGCCTAGATATTTGAACTGATTGCACGTGGGTACCAATGTACCATCTAATATAATCTCACTTTCTTGCTTTTTCCTTAAACCAAACTCGCAATTTCTTGAGAAACTCCATGCACATCAAACACAGATGTGCTTCTAATTTGGTATCTAGTTTATGAACCAAAAAACTACCTAGTGCTACACAACACTATTTGCCAGTTGACATAAAGCCCAAGGCTACTCGCAAGTCCATGTGATAAAGAGATATATATGATATAAACAAAAAAGTTATCATACTAATAACTTGTTGAGACCAGCATGCATTGAAATTCTCTCTTTTATTTGTATGGTATTGCATAATACTTTCCTCTCATATACCATTTTAAGTGAATGTTTTCTCACCTTTTCTTCTGGATAAGCCATCTTATGCAGCACCATTACTAATGAAGAGAATGAAATTTTAATTATTGAGATTTGACTATTGACATTCACTCTTGTATAGGAAAATAGGAGACCTTTACATTAAGCATCAATGCCTATCTTATCTATTACTTGGAAAGCTTCAAATGAAGAAAATCAATATGGTGATCATTTGCAAGCATGTATGCATGTAAAATCAAATTCCTATCTTAATAAAACAGAGGATAAGTTCAATGGGCAGGTATCACCTTTTCTGCTCTCCACGTTAGATACTTGTGTTGTGCTTCCTGGTTGCATATAATTTGAGATGCATCTTTATCTTCTGGAGCATGTTCAATCAGCTTAAGCCATGCCTAAAAGAGTAACAGAAAAGAAATAGTAAAACAGTACTTTTTGATTTGGAAACAGCTATTTATTTGAATTTAACCACCAAATGCATGTTAATCTCTTTTCATTTATAGCATATAGTTAGTAATTTAGCATAATAATCCATTACATAAGATAAAGCAGTGACAAAAGGTTTCAAGTTTCCACCTTGTAGTAATCCACGAAAGCAGAATATAATGTGTCATGTCTGTACTGGGTTGAAGTGAACTTAGTCCATATCACAATTGGTGAGAAAAATTGCAAGGACTCACTTGTGAGCTTTCCTCCCCAAGGAAAAAGCTGCATGGAATACTTGTTTCAGTAACCATTAATTTTAGATGGACTAGAAACAAATAATTATTATCTACTTGATGCATCAAGCTAATTATTGCACTTACCTCTGCATACTTGAGACCTAAAGGCAATAAGCTTTTATAGTACTTTTCCTTGTAATCACTTTGGACAATAACATTGTGCAAGGGATTGAGGTCCCTACAAAATTATGAAAGGGTAAGTTCCAGAGTCCTGAAGAAGTCCATAACTGGTTCCAGCTTCTAGGTATAGAAGTTTAAGTTGTTTGAAGTCAAAAGAAAAAATAATAGGGTACCAGTTGGAACATGTTAGACACAGAACAAGACAAGGAAAAAAATTCCACATGCAAAATGAACAAGAGACTGGCAACAGCATTTCATACCTATGGAATATTGTGAGCATAAAAAATGATTTGTCTATGCGAATTGATTATCTAGATTTTAAGAAGTGGAAAAAAAAAAAAAAAAAAGAAGAGCTGATATGAGAGGGTATGAAGAATAGACTTAAGAACAGGGGATAAACAAGAAAGCACATGCTGAAACAGATATGCAATTAAAATTTACAAAATAAAAAAGATTCGAACAATTTCCAAAAAACAAAGAAAGAAAGTGAAGAAAAACTTACAGTACAATGATGTTCATGCTAGCAGTTGTGAAAAAATTAGCACAAAATATGGGGACATCAAATTCTGGTCTGGCAAAGACAGCAAAATCCAAAACCTGTATTTTTTAGAATAATAGGAATTACTGAGAAATCAAAAAAGTTTTTAGGCATAAAAGAACTGTTTATGCTGCATGCTAGTCCAAAAGATTCAGATTTCTATAATGTTTCATCGTGCATGCAGATTGGAAAAGTAGAACCAAAGTCTCACCACTGAACATATGGGAAGGTAAAAATACTAATTTGTTTTTGCTTTATTTTTCATCACTCCAGGAACTAGGTCTTTCTCTCTCTCTCTCTCTCCTGTTTCTTTCTTTGTTTTTCCTCAAATAAAAGAAGACTTCATTTATGAAAAGAAAGGAATTTACAAATTGGAAGATAAAGATATCCTCCTCTTAATGCTAAAAGAGCCAAATGATAGATACAAATAAAACAAACAACCAATGCTATGACACTTTCTTACCACTTTAAACATCAGGTAAAGCGCCCCTTTGAAAGCTATAGACAAATCAAAATTGAAGCCAAAAAGTTTGTTTTTCCCACAATAATTATACAGGCGCTCTTTTATGCTCCAAGTATAGCATTCTCTCATCTAAAAATCCAAACCACCCCAAATACAGAACAGTACCACCTATCTTCCAATTTCTTCTAACCAAAACCTCTCCGATTAGGTTGCAAAAATCCCCAGTCCCTTTACATGCTCAACTTCCTTCAAAAATTCCAAATGTGCCATGAAAAACCATGACCAAAAAGAAGAATGTGCATCCTGCTATTATTACAGCAAATAATAATATACCAAGATCTTAATTGGTCTGCTTATACATAACAGATCATTGGTATTGATTCCTTGAACAAGGCAGTCCAAATAATTAGTTTTAACTTTAGAAGAATTTTCTACAATCATCCAAATGACCACATTCAGCTATCTGATGTAGAAAAAAGCTGAAAGGATTGACATAGGTTTTGTAACAATAATACAACATAATAGACATTGCTTCTCAATCATTAATGTTTCTGAAAAGTTAAATATTCCAAACAATACGACTTCCTTCTATATAGATATTTGTATTTGGTCCATTATATCTTAAAGGAGAGGCAAAGAATGGAAAGCGAATTATCTCCTTAAACATCCTCCAAGAAAGAAATGTAGAATTCTTTACCAATTTTATATTGGACTAGAGGAAGGAATCTACTTAGGAAGGCCGTAGTCACTCTCAATTACCTTATGCCACAGGGATGTCAGGGATTGAACCTATAACAGAAATTGCCATAACCACTGCCAAGATAGGAAATGTCTTCATACAATAGATTTCCTCAGACAGAACTTAGGTTCACAAAGAAACTCCTAGTGAACAATATGATCTTTCTTCCACTTTCCCACATCCTAGACCAAAGAAAAGGCCTCATCAACTTCTCAATTTAGACAGCAAAACCACAGGAATATTGAAGAAAGATGAATAAGAGTCAGGGGGTGGGGGAATGCTAGATAGAGAAGCTTGAATCAGACAAATTCACCCAGAAAATCGAAGTGTGCTTTTAACCATCTATATCTTTTAGATATCTTACAATCCTAGGTCAATAATATTGAACATGACCTAAATGGATTCACCCAAGAGATCAATTAGACTAAGTTAACCCATTTTTAACCATTAATACATCTCTGAATTGCATTTTAAGATTCAGAAAAAAGAAAAAAAGAAAACAAACTCTAAGCTGATTTCGTAGGAAGTCATTGATTTTAATTTGTAACAGGGAAAAAGGGAGCAGACAGTTTCTCTGTACTTTAAAATGGTGGTTTGTTCAACGTGATTAAGACATTATCTTCTTTGCACCAATTGACAAATTAGTGCATTGAGTACTTTTCGGAAACTTTTATAGCATATGAAAGCAAAAGATACCAAAGACTTTCTAGACAAGAAGAAATCAGGCTTTTAAAAGAATTGCAGAAGTGAGATAAGACTTAGGATGCTGCACTCATGGCATCATAGGCAATACACAGAAATTTCACGAATAAAATAAAGGGAATTTGTTATGGTCCCGGGTTACGGATCTGGTTATGGGTCTGTGGGTTAAGGGTGTGGATGGTGTTTGAGTGGCTGGGTTCAGGGTTTTCTTTTTACGACCTATGGTGATTGTAGTTCAAGCTCTAAAGAGGGAACCTGGAACCTCTTGAGATAAGAAGCTTCTCTTGCATTTTCACCCCTTTAAAAAATGATAAAATTATAATAATTATAATAATATACTATATAATTAATGTGAAGTATGAGAGACATTTTTGCATTGCCAAATAAAAAGAACTCAAAGCTGCGGTATGCAAGTTGAAATGATCATTAAGAATATTCACATGTGAAATCTGAAAGTCATGTGATAGTTGTATCTCTCAAACAGCCCATGAAAATCATATATAAAAGAAACAAGCATACAAGAAAACAGTACCTGCATTGCTTCATTTTCAACACTCAAACTACGTAGGAGTCTAATCTTGGGAGATTGGAATGATAGCAATTTAAGCTCTGTTCTTCCATCCATTGCAGTCATGGGACTAAAGTTTTCCTGATCCAAAACTGCTCTTGTTACCCATGTAAACAGGAATGAGTTAAGACCTTAATTCACATTGATTGTTTCCTGGTCATGTAAAGGCTTATTTGAAGTTATTGCTACTTTTTTTGCTATGCCTCCCTAGAATCTCCGTCAAATTTGCAAACAGGGAGCAATCCAGCAAGGATAAGTTAATGACAATGTTTCAAATAAACATGCAATCAAATCAAATGAAAACTTTTTGACAAGATATTAAGCTCCTATTCTGCAATAATGAAGCTAATGGGAAGAAAATGATTAAAGAACATGAAAAAAAAATTGAAATGGAATTAAGTACAATCATTTTATCCATGCATCCAAAATTATTTAGAACGGTCGAAAGCAGTCATAATAATGAGCCAAAATCACAAGTTATAACAATATCTATAATGATAAATTTAAATTTGAAAGAAAAAGAAGAAATCAGGCATCTTGAAGCCTTTGGTTAATTTATCTAAGGCCAAGAAAAAACAAAGTCAACAAAATGCAAGGTTTCTCAATGCGAGGTTTCTGTTAGTGTCCAACGAAAGATAAAAAGCTTTGTATGCAGGCACTAGTAAAAAACCAAAGAAGATATGAACATTCAAAGGAGCATAATTACAAATACAAAACCAGGGAGAAATTGCAAAAGCACTAAGCGGAACTTTCAAGCACCCAATAGCCTAAATTTTGCTTTGACATACTTCCATAGTGCCTCAACTACAAAAGTAATCAAGTTAAAGTTAGCTTCTTTCAGACTTTATCTTGATAATGATTAAAAAAAAAAAAAAAATCATAATCAACCAGCAAAGCAAATTTCTCTATGTTGTGTTATTATTTTCTCAACTAATGCATTTATTTATTGGATATAAATTATAAAACATATGCATTATCCACAAACTGCCACGAAATTTACAGAAATTGCTATCAAATTCTGGCGTTTTCCCTACAACAATTATATCGTTAAAACCTCAAGACAAATACAAATTTTCTGCAATTAATTATAAATGAGTAACTTGCAGAGTGAAGAGAGGCTCGAATTAAGAGAAAGAAAGCATTATCATCATCTCCAAATCAGTAGATATATATATATATATATATATATATATATATATATCCAAACCCTCTAACTCATTTGAAGAAACGTGCATAAAATGAAGAATTAGAACACAATCTAAATCCCAAAAGAAAAACAAAACAAACCCTTTTCTGCTGCCACACAATATAATCCAGTGAGAGATTCAACAGAACTGATACAACCAACCAATTTCTGTTTGTAGGCAATAACATCCATAAAAAGAAAATGAAATACCTGAAGGGGAGAAGGGACCAAAACGGTCTGACGTTTGGTTTCATTGAGAGCAAAATGAATGAATTTCTGGTAAGAAAATGCAGAAACCTGTAATACACGAGATTTGATCTTCCTGCTTCTCCAGTTATTGTTAATAGGAGTGATTAAAGTAGTTAGTGACGAATGTTTTAGTGATAAAGAGGAGCTTAAAGAAGAACAGGACTCCATCAAACTGAAACTTCAACTAAAACTCTCAACAGCATCACCGTTAAGAGAACGTCTGCTATACTGGCTTGGTTGTTTTTTCTTTTTCTCTATTTCGCTCGCGCTAATGTAAAGATAAAATGTTCTGTGTAATCATGTTTTGCTTTTAGTAGTGAGGAATTTATCTTCTTTTTAAGAAAAACAAATAATTACTATTTAGTATCTCAATTTTAATTAAATACACTAAACATTTCATTTTTTCAAAATATATGATTACATGTTTACATTTTTACCCCGTGCCTTGAACTATGGCCTCCTCACTTTATCGTCTCCGGACTTCGATTTATCACTTCAAAATCCTTCAATTATTATTTCAGTAGAATAAAAGTGTCATTTACCAATTTTTCGATGAAGAGTTGGTTTTATGATGATGTGGCACTGATTGTAAATTAATTTTTAAATTTCTTACCTGCATTCTGTCTCCACTTTCTCTCTCCTACATACTTGCTCAATTAGATAAACAGTAAGCACGGGGCAGTTTGAAACAATAGTGTTTTTGCTAAAAAAGATTACTCCATACACTATTTTTTTTCTCTCGCTCTCTCTCAAATTTAGTAAACAAAAATCTCAAATTATTTTTCTTTAGGTTTGATCATTTAACATAGGAAGTATTTTTCTCCTCCTCCTATTATAAACATAAAAGAGCAAGAGAACAACATAGAAAGCTAGTTGAATTATCGATTAATTCAACCAAATAAATCAAATTCTCCAAAGTTTTGTTTTTATTTTTCCTAAGCACTATTTATTTGCATTTTCTGTAATTGTAGTTTTATTTCAACATAAGCAATAAAATCCTCTTTAAATTTCATTTACGTTTCAAGTAAATAAAGCTCTCTTTATAATTTTCTTTACTCAATTTTGTTTTCATTGTGTTAGCCGCCTTTGTTGAAAACAAATAAAAAAAAAATTTTTGCTCAATCCCACATCGGGGAGAAGAGCTTATGGGGGATGGTGGTTTGGAGGAAGCCAATGTTTAGGTTTCTAAACACACCAAAAACACTTGAATGTGTTTTATATTAGGGATTTAAAATAAGTCTTTTGGAGTCCCCTGGAGTATAAAATATTTGGAGTGTTTTGAGGGTGTCGGGTAGAAAAATATTTTGTAATTGTGGTTGTAACAATTTGCCACATAGTGAATATTTTTCTTGGTTGTCGTTTGGCAACGGCCGTGGTTTTTCTCCACTTGGAGAGTTTTCCACGTTAAACTATCGTGTTTTTTTTAATTTCTCAGTCATTATTTTATTTTCTCATTTGTTCCTGCTTGAAGTCGATCCGAAGGGCGGGAAAATAGCGATTTTCCCAATACATTGTTAGCTAGTAAAACATATATATTCATTGATCTAATCCACAGTTTAGAAGTCAGATTAAGAACATTTAATTTTTCAATTGGTGTACTACACACACACCGAGTACGCTCTCAATTTCATTCAAGCTACAGTTAGCAGATTCATTGATCGTTCCCTTAAAAGAACCAAAACCTCCATACAAAAATTTGAAATTTTTCTATTTTATTTTTATAGAATTACTTTATATGTACTTCAATATTTGTATTTTTTGGATACAAAGAGAGGGTCAACCTGAAAGCAAGACATAAAAATAGACCACTACCGCCTTAAAACACAAGGCCAAGCCACACCTTAACTATGCCAATTCAACACCTAAGTTAACTGAGAAGGAAGCTGAACCAAAAAATGTGGACCTAAGGCAGAATCTACAACCAAGTTTGAAAGAAAATCTGCAACTTCATTAGTCTTTTTATAACAATGTTGGATTTTAACCCTCCTATCTCGGTGCAAGAGCTGCTGATATTGAAAATCAAGAGTAGGCAGGAAAAGACCGTAAGGAAGACCCAGCCATGGTACAAGGAGCTATATAGAAGAAAGAAGCTACATCGATACCAAGGAGTCCACTTCAACTATTAGCGGACAATAGACAAACTCCTATGCAACAACAATCCATGAAGCAAAGCATGCATCTCAGCCTCCACGATTGCAGATGCTCAAATGAACAAGAAATCCACCTTGCCATCTACCGATGTGATCACGAAACACGCCGCCACCACCGCCTCTTCTAGGATCCCTTACGAAGCATCATCAATATTCAGCTTAATCCATCCAACTCAGGAACAGGCCAAACAACTGACACCACTTGTTTAATCAAAGAACTATCTCCAGAAAGTCGTTGCTTCGAAGAAAAATGTTTCGACTCAATCTGAAACTTGATCTGGTAGAAACAAGAGGGAAGAAAATAAAGTTTACCATTAAAAACATGATCATTCCTTCATTTCCAATTCCACCATAGAGTGAGCCACATAATCTGCAAAAGAGATGAATTTGGAAAGCAACTTAAGTCAAGGAATTACCAAGCTTTATCCAATTATACAAATGCCAACTTGTTGGGTTTCAATATCAATAATATGCAGTGGAATAAAATAATTATAGCAAAATAATTATTCCAACAGAAATCCGTTTAAATGATTAAAGCAATAGAATACATCTTTTGCTGATTATTTTTCGAAATTTAATTTACACGGCTAGGTTGTTGTAAACCACAAGTTGTCCAATAGTTTGGTCTCTAGTAGTATTCACACAAACAGAAAATTGAAAAAAATTTAAAACTACTTTAAATAGTTGAGAGAATAACATAGAAAGCTAGTCAAATTCCGCAGGCAGTTATCAAAAGAAAGGGATAACAAAAAAGTGGGCTGCTGTTTGAGAAAAACAATAGCACTCCTTAAGTGAGTGTTCACGTATAGAGCAGCTATTTTATGCTCCATGTTTTATTTTGTGGCTATGAACAACAAAATTAGTTTTTAAACTGTCTATTAACTATATATATGAAAACCCTAAGTCATAAAGAAATAAATTTTAATTATTTATTTAAACCTTTTAAATAAATAAATTATAACTTAAATATATATGTGCATATTTATTTATTTAAACAATTTAAATAAATAAATCATAATACATACAGTAATAGGAGTTTCAATTTAATCAATTATATTTTATTTATTTAACTATTTAAATAAACAAATCATAATTAAAATATTAGGTTTATTTAATCTAAAATTTATCTTAATAAATTTTAGACACCTAATAATTTAGGTAAAATTGCAATTAAATATATTGCCCTCAAAACCCCAAAACTTATTTATAAACAAGTCATACTTGATTTGATTTCTTATATCTGTTCTTATCTGTGTGACTTATTAGGTTCCAAATAAGTTGATAATAAATATAAATTAAATTAACTAATTAGTATTTAAAGGTTAAGAACATTATCTAGCAACATGTCGTGACTATCCAAATATTTTGAGGTCAATGTGGTTTGACTTAACCTTTAAGTGCATGATTTATCAGTGTAATTAATATCTCTTTATTATTAATGTTCTGATTTAGTAATTAGGCATGGAGTGTTTCTACTTTACTAAATCTTGTTAGTTCTCTTAATTTTAGCCATTAATCACTTGAATAAAATTCCAAATCTAATTTTCTAATTTTATTCTGCTTTGCGCAAGGATCTCTTAATCAATAAGAATAGAGAACAATTAGAACATTTTTTCTAATTTGCCTAGAGTGATGAATCCTCTCTTAATTACACAAGTATCTCCATATAGTTCCTACTATGTCTAATTAATCATTGCTTATTATCTATGGATGAATAATGTGAATAAAGAATCAAAATATCATTATCCCCATACAAGATAGGTTAGTAATTTCAAATCAAAGGATCACTTACACAACCATTAGTCGAGTATTTCATAGTAACTCTCCATATGGAATTCTCGTGCAGGTCAATTCATTGGATTTGTTCAAATAATAAGCACATACATATCAGTTTTAGATATCAAATATATCTCAGCTTATAAGAACAGTTGATGCTCTTCACAAAGGAAAGAACATAATATGTATCAGTCTCAACAACTCTAATCATCATTCATTAATGAGGAAAATATTGACCAGAAATATTTAGAGATATTGTTTTAATGCAAAATAAAACTCATAATTATAACAACATTATAATTTATTTCGCAAAAATAATATTGTATCATGGACTTTATTTTTTACCTAGATTCTTCAGTAGAATATAAAAGATAAATAAATGTTTTTTTATTAATAATTTTAAATATTTTATTACATGAAATATTATATCTAAAATATAATCAATAAGTTGGCTACACGGCATATAACTAACACAACTAGCAAATTTTATGTAGAAGTTCTCATCCAGAATTCTAAGCCAAATCTGCTTAATTAGCATAATAACAGTCTTGAAAAACATGTTCAGTAGATTCCACAAAAGCGCCACATAAACCAAAACCAGAATCCACATTGAAGCACCGTGACATCGTTCCAAGTTTGTCATCAGTTTATCAAGTTGTAGCAACCAAATAAAAGTGAGTACTCGTCGTTTTCCATCAACTATAGAACCAACAATATCTTTGCTATAAAATAAGTGGATTTGATAGAAAATAGTATATTAGATGTAACCCGCCATGCTAACACATTAGAAGCAACAACATCATCAACAATAGAGATAGCCTCAACTTGAGAATATATTTGCTACTGATGAAAATGCCAATGCTCATTTTGATGAAATTCAAATCATTCTTAAATTAGTCTGGTGAAATTCAAATCATCTTTCGTCATCTGATAAAATTGATTGACAAAATTAAAATTGAAAGATGATATATTGACATTGGAATTGTAGGAAGGGAAAAAAAAAAAGGATTCGTTAAAGAAACAAATTAAAGAAGGATTATCAAACTAAACTAAGTCTAAACATAACAGAAGGAAAAAATATAACTTAGCTAAAATTAAACTAAGACTAAGCCATAATAGAAGAGTAACAAAAGAGTAAGAAAGTTACCTGTCCTTTGGAGCTTGGGATAGAGCTGGAGAAGGGAAGCGAGAGCGAGAACGTGAAGGAGACTCTGACGCGTTGTTGAAGAAGGAGAGAATGAGTTACCAGCGCGATTGGGAGGAAGAACAACACTTCTTCGTCTGGGTTGTAGCTTGGGAAAATCAGGGACAAGGAAAAAGGAGGGGAGATAGGAAATTGGCACGATGTAATTTACCCTAAATTTATTTTCATCCCAAAATTACCGACAAAAACTTTTGTTGCTATTTGACGATATAAAAATACTGACAAAATATTGTAGAAAATTTAAGAAAAAAAATTTTCTCACTAATTTTGTCGGTAAATTATCGTTAAATAATGACGGCAATTTTTTGAGCATAAATTACCGACATATTTGCAACAAAAAATATTTTATCACTATTTAGCTACAAAACACCTATAAAATTTCATTGTATATTTTTAAATAATTTTAATTTTTAATGACTTGAATTTAGTTGGTGTTTTTGATGATATTTTCTCGATAAATATCAGTATTCTGAGAATCGAACCTCAATGAACGGGTGAAGATAAGGGTTCACTAAACCGGAGGGTTCGACTGGGTTTAATACAGTTCAATTGGATTTTTATATATAATATTTTAAATATATTTATTAAATAAATTTGAAAAAATAGGTTAAAAAAGACTTTGATATCAAATAAAAAACACTTTCAAATTTGGCTTTTACAAAAAGAATAAATAATTTTAACAAAAAAAATAAAATATAACTAAAATTGTGATTATATATAAAAAGCACGAAGAAAAAGTAAAACCATGTGAACCACGATAAAATAATTATTTAATCATTTGCAGGCCGGTGGTGATGAATTAAACTCTGATTAAATAAAAAAAATGGAAATTTCTGTATACTCCTGTCACGTCAAGCTATGCTATGCAATCTTAACCAATCAAATAATATGATTAGATTTAATTTAAACGCAAGTCCACCTAGGTATATTATCCATTGGTCTTTGAAGATCAAGAACTAGAAACAAAGAAATGGAACAAAAGCTTCTTGCATCAGAAGCAAAAGACATTAGTGATTTGAGGTGGAGGTTTTTTGAAGAATCAAAGAAGATGTGGAAAATTGCATTTCCTGCCATCTTATCGAGAGTTACACTATTTGGCATGTATGTGGTAACACAGGCATATATTGGTCATATTGGGACAGTAGAACTCGCAGCTTATGCAATAATACAAATTAATGGCTTAAGATTTGCACATGGAATATTGGTAAAAATTAACTGTTTTAATTGTGACTTTTCATATAAAATGCTAAAGATTGTATTCGGCAATAATTTTTTAAGTAGCTTTTAGCATTTTGATTGGTCGAAACACTAAACGCTATTTTTTTATAGTGTTCGGTAATATAGCGTTTAAATTAACTTTTAAAGGTTAAAGTAGTATTTTATAAAAAGTTACCCGTGTAAAGCTACTCCAATAGTAACACCTATCAAAACAACTAAATTTTGCTGAATAGATCCAAAAGCTAAAAGTTACATGGTTAGCATTTTATAAAACGCTATCTTAATCTCTAAAATCTAGTTCAAACGCTATTTTACCGAATGCGGCCATAGTTTGTTTTGACCATCTTTTGATTGTTAATATGATATATAAGGAACATCAATGGGAACTAGGAGCATTAACCATCTGTTAAGCACATATATAATAAGACCTTCTCTTCTGTTTGTGCAATGATTTTTATTATAAATTAATTTTCATGAAAATTTGTAGCTAGGTATGTCTAATGCAACCGACACTCTCTGTGGACAGGCATGTGGAGCAAAACAATATAACATGTTGGGTATCTACTTGCAAAGATCATTGATTATCAATCTTGGCACTTCAACTGTAATCCTTCCTGTCTTTACCTTCTTAGAATGAATTTTCAAGCTACTTGGTGAAGAAGAAGATATAGCTAAAGTTGGTGGATATATTTCACTCTGGTTTATTCCAATTATCTATTTTTTGGGATTTCATACACCTATACAAAAATACTTGCAAGCACAGCTAAAGAACTCTACAATTGGATGGGTTTCTGCTATCTCATTTTTGCTTCATTTGTTCTTATCTTGGATTTTTGTGAGCATATTGAGATTGGGAGTTGCTGGTGCAATGTGTGCAATGGTTGCATCAACTTGGTTGATTTTGATTGGAGAGTTTGTGTTTGTTTTAGGAGGTTGGTGTAGTGATACTTGGAAGGGATTCACTTTTATTGCATTCTCTAATTTGTTTCCTGTTTTAAAGTTGTCAATTTCCTCAGGTTTCATGCTTTGGTAAGTTCACATTAGTTTCTCACATCATTTCTTTTTTTTAGATTGAAAGTTTTTAAAAGGGGGATTAAAAAAAATAAGTGAACCCCTAACTTCCTGCTATATTTGTTAGTTGGTTTCGAGTTTGTATAAAATTACAAATTACGTGGGTAAGGTTTTGTAAAGCTAGTATTTCTTAAGTTTAAACCCAACTCATGAATAGGGATGACAATTTAACCCGATCTCTCAGATATCCGATCTTATTTTAGCGGATTTGGATATTAAATAAATAGATTTGAGATGGGTTCAAGATGTACTGAGTTCGGGTTCAAGATGCGGATAACCGCTACCCGTATTGAGTTAGGTAGTATTTTTACTACATGTACTGAGTTCGGGTTCAAGATGCGGATAACCGCTACCCGCACCCATTTAATAAACATTTAAAATAATTATTTTTTAAAATAAAAAATTATATATATACACTTTTTTAATTATAACTAATGCTATAATTATGTTTAATATTTATATTATATTTTTTATTAAGTCAAAATAAATAATTTTATAATTTTTACTTGCTTTTCATTTTAAAAAAAATTAAAAAATATATTTTTAATGCTAAATGCTTATTTAAACGAGTTTGAGTTTTTAAATAGATAATTATAATCGAATTTGGGACGGATTCGGATACCTAATTTATAATCAGATTCAGGTTTGAATAATTCATTTTAAATAGATACCCGACTCGTCGTCATTCCTACTCATGGAGATATAAGTTTCTCGTATTATAAAATAGACACTCAAGCATTGAGTTACTAATCACTATTCTACAAATACTTTCATTTTAACAACATTTCTAACTTCAATTTTTTTAATTTTTATGGAATTGTAACTAGTCTCTTTGATATTTGTTTTTTTCCCTTTAGCTTGGAGTTATGGTACAATGCTGCCTTAATCCTATTAGCAGGATACATGAAGAATGCCACAACTGAATATCTATCTTCTCCATTTGGTAAGATTACATGCCAAAAAAAATATAGCCATAACAACTAAAAAGGGTTAATTACATGTTAATTAATTTATATTTGTTCAAATAATTTTATATTCCAAAAATTTTTGAAACATTCACAAAATATATGCATCTTTTTTCGTTACAGCCTCAATGTCACAGGTTGGGATTTTATGCTATGTCTTGGCTTCTTGGCAGCAATAAGGTAAAAATAAGCTTTAGATACCTTAATTAATTATCAAATTTAAGTAACTACTTTTTTTTTTTTTTTAATTTACATTTAACCTGAAAAAAAAATTGAACATAATAGTATAATATAACAAATGAATTGGGAAGAGGATATGCTAAAGCTGCAAAATTTTCCATGAAAGTCACATCGAGCACTTCAATGTCCATTGGAATATTCTTTTGGATTCTGTGTTTGGTATTTGGCCGTCAAATTGCTTACTTATTTACTAGTGAAGAGGAAGTTTCAGAAACTGTTTCAAGCCTCTCTGTTCTACTTGCTTTCTCTGTTCTGCTAAACAGTGTCCAGACAGTACTTTCATGTATGATTTATATATATATATATATATATATATATATATTTCAAGTGTAAAAGGAGTTTATAATTTTATTTTTCAGGAATTGCTGTTGGTGCTGGTAGACAAGGTACTGTGGCTTATGTCAATATTTGCTGCTATTACATGGTGGGTGTGCCATTAGGAGTTCTTCTAGCTTATGTGGCTCACTTGCAAGTAATGGTGAGTGACTCTTTTTTTTTTTTTTTTTTTTTTTTTCTAAAAAATTTTTTTTTATTTGTTGATAATTTAGGAATTAGAATTTAAATAAAATCTTTAGCGGCTGCAAAATAAACATTTAAATTATTCAATGGATAGTTTAATGATAACTTGCTTTTTAGGCATAACAATTTGTCCGATCTCCCTACGGGGATTACCCTGCCTGTTGCCATCTCTAAATGTTTTTTTTTTTTTTTTTTTTTTCCTGTACTGTCTAAACATTTCACTTTGTGAAATAAAATGTGAAGTCCTATAATTGAAAATTTCATATCACCAGAAAAAAGCCTACTTTGCCAAAATGCAGGCTTTTGAGAGCCCAATGTAGGTGTACCATTTTTTTTAGAACCAGGAGGTAGGCATGGCCGGTTCAGTGAACCGCCGGTTCCGGTTCACTGAACCGCCGGTTCGAGATGTTTAAAATTTTGAACCGGAACCGACCCTTGAACCTCCGGTTCTGGTTCCGGCACGGTTCAGCACGGTTCCGGCGAACTGACGGTTCAAATTACGGTTCCGATTCGGTTCCGGCATTACGCAAATTTTTAAAAAAATAATAAAATTTTTGATTCCGAATTCATGAATAAATAATAATTTTAAAATATTTAAATTTTATTAACTAAATGAATTATTATAAATTTTAAAAGAAAAACATCTATTAACTAACTTAGAACTATTATTACATTAAATTTTCAAATTTTGCTAATTTACTAATATAAAAAACTATAAATGGAATATAAAATTAATGGAATGAGTTGGAAATTATTATTT
This sequence comes from Jatropha curcas, assembly GCF_041381405.1. Classification (NCBI taxonomy): domain Eukaryota; kingdom Viridiplantae; phylum Streptophyta; class Magnoliopsida; order Malpighiales; family Euphorbiaceae; genus Jatropha; species Jatropha curcas. Next base: position 5,971,387 of record NC_143155.1, read on the forward strand.
TCAAATACTAAGAAAATTATTTAAAAAATCAAATGAAGTAAATTTATGAATGGAAAAATTTGAGATTAGAGAAAGAATTTGGAATTGGATGTAAGAAAATAAAAAATAAACAATAGATAATTCCAACATTAAGGAAAATAAAGCAATAGAAAAAATAATGAACTATGGAAATTTGAGAGAATTTTGATTGAGAATAAGAGAAGAGTTAGGATATAATTGATTGTGAAATAAAAAAAAGCATCAACTCATCATATTTATACATGTGTCTCATTTATTAGTTTTCCAAATTGTCCCTTATATAATTTAGTAAATTACAATAAATAAATAAATAAATGATTAAAATGAATAAAATTTATTTACCAAAAAATAAATAAAAAACACCTATCATATCAAAAACTATCCGTTACACTCTTTTTTTGTACACTTGAAAGTATTTTTTTTATATAAATCAACTATTCATATACCATTTTTTATATAAATTAAGTCAAAAAATGTGTATTTTTTTCACAATTTTTTATAACTCATATACCATTTTACTTCTCTTCACCATAAATCAAATCAACTACAATCAAATCAATTGATATAAATTTTTTTATAAAATTTTAAGCTACAATTTTTTGTGTATCCGGTTCGAACCGGATCGGAACCGCCGGTTCCGGGCCGGTTCCAGTTCATATTTTAACATCCACATGAACCTTAACCGGCCCTTGAACCGCCGGTTCCGGTTCAAAATTATGAACCGCCGGTTTCGGTCCGGTTTCGGTTCGTCTACAGTACGGTTTGGTTTCGGTTCGGTTCCGATTAGAACCGAACCGGTGGCCATGCCTACCAGGAGGTGCAGCGCATAAAGATTTTTTTGCTCTTCTATCAATATGTATTTTAAGGGGATTGAATTTTTATTTAATTATTAAAAGATTGAGGTTACTTATCATCCCTGTCAACACCTTATTAGTAATTTAGAGAGTATACTTTGATAATTATTGAATCTCGTCATAAGTAAAAATTTAAAGGTATCACAGTACGTCTATTTTAAATGTTTAATCATGTTAGACTTTATTTTAACTATCAATTGGATGATTTCTAGAAAAAAGAAATACTGTCAAGTGGACAATTTACTGCCTGAAAGAGTGTGTTAAATTCAAGTTAAAAATTTAATAAATAAAATCTCACTGATTTTTCTGTTTCATTATTGAAATTTGTAGGGTATTTGGATTGGAATGATGATTGGAGTAGCAATGCAATGCCTTGTACTTGGCTACATCACCTGTACAACTAATTGGGATGAGCAGCTTAATTCACTTCCAATAAAAGAAAAAAAAAAATCAATTTACTAACCTTAATTTATTTGTAACAATTCTTTGTTTTGAATTTTCAAAATATTTTTCTTTATTTCTTTTTCTGTTTTCGGGTTTTGCTAGGTCGAAAGAGCATCTGAGCGTCTAACCCATTATTTCTGAACACCTTCAAAATGAACTTGAAGAGATTTCCATTTTAGAACGACGAGATTGAAGTCAAATGTATCATATTTTCATCTAAATTAATATTCTCTATTATCAAATATATATATATATACACTATATGATAATAGTTTTCTTCTCACATACACTCTCATATTTGAGTTCAGGAAAGGAGGGATAGTCACGAATATGAAACTAAATTATTTTCATATCCAGAAAGATGCGAAATAAAATAAAAATTATACCCACAAGAAATGATGTTATTACAATATTCCCATGTATACATGGATCTAATATGGGAACAACTGCACAATAGGTCTTCTATAACAAATGCAATCCAAGTAGGAAGGCATTTGCATACTCTTAAAAGCAACATGATATAAAAAAGAAAGACTCGTAGGCTGTTTAAAAGTTTAATTAAATTATGATGACCATTCACAAGGGGAAAAGAAAATAAAAAAATATGAATAATGTTTGAAAATTCTTTATTGATTGGTTTGATGTATGAATGGTCGATACATTTGATATATGAAAGTTTTATCTTTAATTTCTAATTAGCGAATATGTCCAATAAAAGTTTATGTTATGACAGAAATTTTAAAATTTAGTAATCTTAATTAACATCGTAGGAAATATAATTCTCTATTTTTTCTTTTTCTTTTTCTTCTTTTTTTGTTTTTTTTTTTTTTTTTTTTTTTGGTATATGGCTTGAAATCACTATAACTATAAGTTTTTTCCTTTGGTAAGTTTCATTTGCTGCCAATGCAACAATTTTGAACAACTCCAATTGGAATGTTAATCAAGTAGTAGCAGCCAATTTTAGCATATGCTATGGCAGCAGGAATAGCAACTCCTACAAAACAATAGATATATTTATTTTTAATATTCTAATTCAAAGAAAAAGAAAACCACCCAAGAATTGGAAACTACATTACGAGAGGGAACTTGTTGTATGCTGTTCATAAGCACAGCCAATGCTAAAAGAGGCGAAAGATTGGCCACTGCATCAGCTACCTTTGGCTTTAAAGTGAATATGTAAGCTGGCTTTCCTTCTAGGCAGGGGCAGATTTACATGTATTGCAAGGGGGCCAGTTGCCCTTCTCTCTTCTGAAAAAATTTTCATTTTTCTTTTGCATTGACATGTCCCGAATCCTAACCATCCAGCATTTTTAATATACTTTTAACGGCTTTGCACTCCTTAACTTTTGTACAATCTTCTTCTAATTAAATTATATACTATTTTGCTCCCTTACTTTCAGATTTTGGCTCTACTCTGCTCTAAGGACCAAGAATAAAAGAAACAAAAGACATTGATGGTAGATGATGTAGCAACTCACAGGATTCATTACTCTTTTTTTTTTTTCATAATCACCGGTATCCGAAAGTCTATCGGACTGTGATTATGTCTGGCTTGAGTATTGTAGGACCCACATAGGAATGACTGTTCCAGCGTGACAATTTTCATATTCAAGGCTGAAACTCAAGACTTTGATTAAGGGAGAATGAGTTCCAATCATTTCATCTCAACCAATATTGATAAAATTATTAATCATGCCTTAATGAATTATTGTATTCTACAATTGTTCCTTAATCATACATATAATATTCAGTTTAGTAGTAACTATCATCATTTTATAAATTTTATAACTTATATTATAACGACAATTATGATCATTATAACCGTTTAAATAAAATAAATCATGGTTAATTGACCCATAAATTTAATTGGGAACATAATTTATAAAAAATCAATTTTTTATTATTTACCACCCCAATTTTGCATTAGATAAACAAAAAGAATTTGATGTCTAGCCAACAAAAATAAAGTAATAATTTTTAACCTTATAAACCAATAAAAACTATTTGATTTCAAAAAAATATATATCAAAATAATTTGGCTTATTTTTACTCAAGTTCCCCCATCTTAGGGGTATTCACTTTACAGTTCCTTATCTTCATTTTGTCTCTTAAAATTGACTCATCTTACATTTTTGTAACTGTTGACGCGTGTTTTTTATGCCCTGCCTGATCCAATGATGATACGAGGATGATGGGTTCAATACCATCTAAAAGTCTTTTAATCCAAGGATTTAAAAAAATAAATAAATAAATAAATAATAATAAACAAATAAATAAATATAAATAAAAATAAAAATAAAAATAAAAGGGAATCAATGATGATACGAGGATGATGGGTTCAATACCATCTAAAAGTCTTTTAATCCAAGGATTTAAAATAAATAAATAAATAAATAAATAAATAATAATAAACAAATAATAATAAACAAATAAATAAATAAAAATAAAAATAAAAGGGAATTGCATCATATTACGTCATGGCTGCATCACACAGTTACTGTGCAGCTGTGTGATGCAGCTGTGCAGCATAAAAATATATATATATATATATATATATAAAAAAAAAAAAGGGAAAAACGCGTAGCTACAGTAGCTGTGCTACTGTAGCACGCGTTCCCTAATCAAATGCACTAACTTAAAAAAAAAAAAAAAAAAAAGGAAAAACGTGTAGCTACAGTAGCTGTGCTACTGTAGCACTACTGTAGCACGCGTTCCCTAAACTCTATAAATACCACCTACACAATGGGCTCTCTCTCTCTCTCTCTCTTCCTCTCTCTCTCTCGACACTACCACACTTCTACACTACAATCTACACCACACTTCTACACTATACAATCTACAATCTATAATTTCTATTACACTTCATAATATTTAAATTTCTTTTCAAAAATTCTTATGAATTAATTTTGAAAAGAGATTGCTATTAGATATTAATTTTAGGTGAATTAAAAATATAAAAAAGAGAAAATAGCAAAAATAAATATAAAGAAAACTCACTTAAATCCTTGGATTTAAAGCTTCTAGGAGATTAAAAAGACTTTTGATCCATTCATAATCCTCAATCTGAGTATCAGGTAATTTTCTTAACATTTTTTTTACATATTCTTGTATTTTTATTATTTTTATGCTTTTAGTAATTTATATTTCTTTAAATTATAGTCTATTTATATTTGGTCATTTTATATTTTCCTAAGTTATATTTAAGTTGTATTCTTTTTACGCACTGTTTATTACTATTCATCATACTGATTATATATTTATCCGTATGAATTTTATTATTTTTTTTGGTTGAATGCAAAAATGAAATTAAAATTAAAATTAAAAAATTAAAATATGAGTTAAATATTGAGTAATAATTATGAATGGTTTTATTTTTATTAGTTTATGGACTTAATTTTTCATTCGATTTATATATTTTTAGATCCGGTTTAATTATGTGTTTATTTATTTCATGTGTTTATTTATTTGGACTTTACAATTTATGTTTAAAATAAAAAAAAATTAAATTAAATTTGTAGATTTATTAATAATTTGCATATTCAGAAAATAAAAATAATTATAATGCTTAGAATTAAGTTTGTAAATTTATTTATGTTTAAAATTAATTTACATGTTTATTAATAATAATTTGTATATTTAGTGTTAAATAATAATTATGTGTGATTTTATTTTTGTAATTTTTGTATTTAATTTTGAATCGGTTTATATAATTTTTTGGATTCGGTTTGTCGCCCGCTTTGAACCATAAGGCAAGAGCGGGTTATTTATTTATTCCATTTAATATTTTTGATTTGGTTTGTCGCCCGCCTTGAACCATAAGGCAAGAGCGGGTCTTTTATTTATTTGGTTTAATTGCTTTGATTTAATTGCTTTAATTTGAATAATTGCTATGTGATAATTAGATCTGATTGGGACGATTAAATAATTTCCAAATAGGAACTCGGTCCGATTAATTTGGGTTGTGTTTAATTAAATAAATAATTTGGCTTTTCTAACTAAAATAAATTAGAAATCATAGGTTAATAATAGAGGCCGGTTTTTCCGGACGTCGGCTTCCAACGGGCCGACGTACCCAATTCCCTTACCCAGAATTACATTGTTGCGCCTGACCAGTCTTTTAAAATAATTTGGCCTTAAAACAAAATTGGGTTTAAAATGAAGTCATTTTTATAAAAACGGTCCCATTGCCTAAACAATGGGTGGCGACTCAAAATTGTTTATAAGACCGATTTATCGGCACCGCATCAAAAATAAACACATTTCATCAAAAATCACAAAGGATGTTTTCGGGTCCTTCGGGGGGATTTTCGACGAAAACAGATTGGCGACTCTGCTGGGGATACAACCACTAGTCCCCGATTATTTTTTAATTAGATGGTTGTGATTAGGAATTAACTCTAAAAACCTATGTTTTCTAAAAAAAAAAAAATAATAAAATTGGTTAGAAAGCCGTTGAAAAATTATTTAATCGTCCGAATATGTTTAATTGCTTTCCTTTTCTTTTTAGGATTTTTGCATTCATTCGCATTTCTCTCTTCTCACCTCATTCTACCCATGCTACCCTTCGGTACTGGTGTTAAGTTTGACGGTGGATCTAGCCTAAACCATGCGATTTAGGTGCATCCATCCGAGAATTAACATTACTACCAACCGCAAGCCTAGTACTTTAAAGGTGCGTCAAAAGGAGTAGGCCCAACAAAGCCCGAATCCTGTTTGCGGAACCCAGACTTTGTTAATCCCAATAAGACTAAAGCCAATGCATATAGTTGAAAAAACCTTAGTTACTTCCCCTAAGGTGTACCCGATTCTATTTGCTGTTGTTATGCCACATTCATTTCCGAGAGTTTATATCGTCAATCTCAAAACCCCCTGTTGGTTGTCGAGATTAGACCAATTCCTAGGAAACAGATGTCGGAATTTATACCAACAGAATTCGTGTGTGGGAGAAATAAGGTTGGAAGGCATGCATTTCCCAACTCCCGTTCCCCTGTATGATATAAACTGTACATATGTTGTGTCATTCATGCGTCATTTAATATTTTTTGTTTCAGCCATACATTAATAAGAGCCAAGTTTTGGTACGGACGTTTGATATTGATTTTGAGACGGGACCTCAAATTCGTTTTGAATAACATAATGCAATCGTTTATAGTGAATTGATACCCAAAAAAAAAAAGAGAGCTATAAGGGGGGTTGAGATTCCTTTGAATTTTCACATATCCCGCATTATTTGAAAATAAGCGTGAGATTGCAAAAAAAATTGTAATTAATCAAAATTAGATCCTGCTTGGGACCATTTGTTCCAAGGTAAAAAGTAAGGACAAAAAAAAAAAAAAAAAAAAATTCCGCTTGGAAATTCTTTCATTCCAAGGCAAAAATTAGGGACTTGAGAGAAAATAGCCGACTGTAAAATCCAAAAGGAATGGTCGACGACAGATAATGCCATAAATGTTTTAGTGCAAAGTAAATAATTGCTATGTTATTCATGCTGAATTTTAGGTCCAATCATAATAAAACAAGATCTTATTTCCATACTGATCATTAGCACATTAGATTTGCATTTCTCATCCATGTGCCTATATTCTTCATGCATATAAGTGCAAAGACAGAAAAAAGGCAAAGCACCATTCACATCGTCTTCTCAAACAAGAGAAGTAGATGCCTTCCAGCAAACACAGGAGAATTTGCAGATCACAGTTTTTGACATGGGACAACAACTGCACACGATCCAGGCAAACCAAGCATGCATGGAATGGAAGTGGATGAGATATTTCCAAAAAAATAATAATAAAAAAAATAAAAAAAAATCTTTTTTACTCTGTCACCTTCAGGTTCGGGAGGCCTAGGGATTTTCTGTCCTTTGTTTTTCATTTCTTTTTAATTTCTTGTGTGTTTTATGCATGTGCATTTTGTATTTTATGCGTGTATTCTCCCACGATGAAGACATTGTGTCTTTCAAGTGTGGAAGAGAACTATATTTTCATTTCATTTCACTTATAAAAAAAATCGATTGACAAAAAAAAAAAAAAAAAAAAACTTTGACGAAAAAAAAGGGTCAACTTCTTTGCCTTAGTTCAATGTTTTAGTCTCTACATGTTGATTGGTTCGTATTTTGCTTATTGAGATAGAAGTCTTGAATAATATACCATGATTAAGAGATTTAAATGCTTTTATGAACTTAGTTATTAAGATATGACATATAAAATATTTCTTTGCAAATATTAATCTTTAATTTATCTTTGACTTTAGAGAAGCATGAATCCTAACTTAAATGAAGAATAGGAAGGAAAGGGAAACTAAAGCCATAATACTTGTATGTTTCGAGTCAATAAAGGATGAGGGTATTTTAAGAGAAAAACAATAGAGGGAATAATGGAAATCGGTTCTAAAACAAAGTGGTACGGAGCATAAAATGCGACCACTTATTATTTACATTCCCACATCTCTCTAAAAAAAAAAAAAAAAAAAAAAGAGAAAAAAAAAGGGAAAATGTGGTATAGAGCATAAAATGCAACCACTTTGTGAAAAAGAAATAGGTTATCTAAAAATACCTTGAGATAAGAAACAATACATCTGTGCTAGAATTGTCCTAAGTACTTCCTATTTTGCATTTTAAGGTAGGAGGATTGCTTATATCACATTTTGAATGACTAGATTTTGTATAGCCATATTGACAATTTTGAATGTCATATTCATTTATACTACTTGGTTCATAAACACTTCAATCTCTTATCTTTGGTCTATTACTTAAGAAGTCTAAATCAACGAGCAAAAATAAACATGATCAACATGAGTTCAAAAAAGATTAATGTTTTGCTTAGAGACAAGCACAGAACTAAGTGCGGAGGAATTGATAGCCTCACAAAGCGGGCAAATTTTGTTATGGTATTTTCATTTGATTTGCATGATTGCATGTTGTTTTTATACATTTTACGTTTGCTCGTGGTTATTTTAAAGTGATTATAGGAATACAATTCGAAAAAAAAACAAAACAAAAAAAATGTTTTTATACATGAGGGAGCTGCACATTTTATCCAATCACCCTCTCTTTCCAAAAAAAAAAAATGTAAATTTTTGTCCTCAGCTAAATAATCCGCTTTAATGTGCTTTCATTTTTTAATCCAAGGGCAAGAGCCCCAAATGCTAATCCAGCAAATAATTTCAAAAAAAAAATTTTTGTTGTTGTCTTTTGCTATCTCTAAGTGCAGAAAACAGGAATCAATAAAGAAAAAAAGCGGTGGACCACTCTTGCTATCTCTAAGTGCAGAAAACAGGAATCAATAAAGAAAAAAAGCGGTGGACCACTCTTGCAGTAGATGGGCATTTATGCCCACATTAATTGGACCACTCTCGCAGGTGAGTTGGATGCCTCCTTTTTATTTCTGTGGCTTTGGTTAGCTTTCATTTTTATTGCCTTTTGTCCGTTTTGGAATAAAGAAGATGGGCATTTATGCCCGCATTAACAAGGTGGACCACTCTTGCGAATGAGTGGTATGTCTCTTTTTGTTTCCGTGGCTCTGTGTAGGAACAAAGCAAATAAAAAAAAATCAATCAAAAAAAAAAAAGAAAAAAAAGCAGCACACGGACAAATGACGTTCGAATAAAGCGGTAAGTCTTCTCTTGCGTCAATTCTAGCTTTCATTTTATTGCCTTTTGTCAATTTTGGAATAAAGTCCGCACTAACAAGGTTGACCATTCCTGCAAGTGAGTGGAATACCTCCTTTTTGTCCCTATGGTTTTGTTTTCTCTGTGCAGGAACAAAACAAATCGAAAAAAAAGGATAGCGGTGGAAACATCCGGAGATGCAGGAGATGAGGCATTCGAATAAAGTGAAATAAAGCAACAGTCTCAAAAAAAAAATTAAAAAAAATCAATTTGGAGTCACTTGCCACACAGGGGGCAAACTCAGCACATCCCCTCAACCTCCAGGTAAGTTTTCTTTCAACACCGCATCAGGAAAAGTATACCTGAAAATTTGAGAAAAAAAAGAAAACAGCAATTTTTGTTAAAATTTAAAAGACTTTTGTTAAATTCAAAGTTGCAATGGATAAAAAAAATAAAATTTTCAAGGTTTGCTTAAAAGATAATATTTTTGGTCTCAAGACAGAATTCCAAACTGGGGGCAAAAATACAATCCTTTGTCCTGATGCAAAATTCCAAATGTCAAAAAATTCATGATTATTAATGCATGGGGGCATGTGATGCTCCAACATCTAACAAAGGCAAGATCTGTTTGTACACAGAAATTGCTCTTTTCTTTTGAAAATGTTTTCAGGTCAAGCAGTGATGATGTATTGCGAAGCTGTTTGGGTTTTCTCCTCCCAGTCAATGATGATGTATTGCGAAGTTGATCGAGTCAATCCTTTTCCTGATTAGTGATGTTGTGTTGCGAAGCTAATCAGAACAATTTCAACCTCCGAACAGTGATGATGTATTGCGAAGCTGTTTGGGTTTTCTCCTCCCGGTCAATGATGATGTATTGCGAAGTTGATCGAGTCAATTCCTTTCCTGATTAGTGATGATGTATTGCGAAGCTGATCAGGACAATCTCAATGACCAACCAGTGATGGTCTCTCAAAGCCGTTAGGTCCCACCAAGCAGTGATGATGTATTGCGAAGCTGGGTCCCTTTCTTGATCAGTGATGGTGTATTGCGAAGCTGATCAAGACATTCTCCATACTAAAAACTCCGAAGCTGATTAAAGACAGAACCCTTGAACGTGGCCAGATGACTGCCAATGCTTAGAACGCTAAAGTAGTCCGACTGGAGCCTTCAGGTCTTTTCAACAACAAAATCCTCCCTAGCTGATCAAACTGAGCTGAGGAGGTGGACAACAAAGCCGATCAAACCGTGCTTTGGATTCTTTTCAAAATCCCCTGAAGCCGACTACACCGAGCTAAAGAGGTGAACAACAAAGCCGACTATGCCGTGCTTTGGTCTGTTTTCAAACTCTCTGAAGCCGACTATGCCGAGCCGAGGAAGTAAACAACCAAGCCGACTATGACGTGCTTTGGTCTCTTTTCAAACTCTCTGAAGCCGACTACGCCGAGCTGAGGAAGTAAACACCCAAGCCTCTTTTCAAACTCTCTGAAGCCGACTACGCCGAGCTGAGGAAGTAAACAACCAAGCCGACTGTGCTGTGCTTTGGTCTCTTTTCAAACTCTCTGAAGCCGACTACGCCGAGCGGAGGAAGTAAACAACCAAGCCGACTACACCGTGCTTTGGTCTCTTTTCAAACTCTCTGAAGCCGACTACGCCGAGCTGAGGAAGTAAACAACCAAGCCGACTACGCCGTGCTTTGGTCTCTTTTCAAACATTCTCAAAAGCCGACTATGCCGAGCTGAAGAGAAATTGCTCTTTCTTTTGAAAATGTTTTCAAGTCAATTCAACAAAACCTTGAAACTGGAGCCTTCAGGCCGATCAAACCGAGCCTCGGAGGTATCTTCAAAGCCAATCAAACCGAGCTTTGGAGAGATCACAAATTCGACAAAATCCTCTAAAGCCAATCAAACCGAACTTTGGAGATGATCACAGATTCAACGGGAGCCGACAAAGCCGATCAAACTGAGCTAAGGAGGTGACCAGATGATCAAGTCCAACCAAAATCCTTCAAGCCAATCCGACCGAGCTTCGGAGGTGTCTTCAAAGCCAATCAAACCGAATTTTGAAGATGATTACCAGATTGAAGGCGCGTCAGTGGACCACTTTAACATTAATCGTTTATACAATTAATGCTAAAGTGTGGGGGCAAACTGTTGACGCGTGTTTTTTATGCCCTGCCTGATCCAATGATGATACGAGGATGATGGGTTCAATACCATCTAAAAGTCTTTTAATCCAAGGATTTAAAAAAAAAAAAATAAACAAAAAATAATAATAAACAAATAATAATAAACAAATAAATAAATAAAAATAAAAATAAAAGGGAATTGCATCATATTACGTCATGGCTGCATCACACAGTTACTGTGCAGCTGTGTGATGCAGCTGTGCAGCATAAAAAAAATATATATATAAAAAAAAAGAAAAGAAAAGGGAAAAACGCGTAGCTACAGTAGCTGTGCTACTGTAGCACGCGTTCCCTAAACTCTATAAATACCACCTACACAATGGGCTCTCTCGCTCTCTCTCTTCCTCTCTCTCTCTCGACACTACCACACTTCTACACTACAATCTACACCAAACTTCTACACTATACAATCTACAATCTATAATTTCTATTACACTTCATAATATTTAAATTTCTTTTCAAAAATTCTTATGAATTAATTTTGAAAAGAGATTGCTATTAGATATTAATTTTAGGTGAATTAAAAATATAAAAAAGAGAAAATAGCAAAAATAAATATAAAGAAAACTCACTTAAATCCTTGGATTTAAAGCTTCTAGGAGATTAAAAAGACTTTTGATCCATTCATAATCCTCAATCTGAGTATCAGGTAATTTTCTTAACATTTTTTTTACATATTCTTGTATTTTTATTATTTTTATGCTTTTAGTAATTTATATTTCTTTAAATTATAGTCTATTTATATTTGGTCATTTTATATTTTCCTAAGTTATATTTAAGTTGTATTCTTTTTACGCACTGTTTATTACTATTCATCATACTGATTATATATTTATCCGTATGAATTTTATTTTTTTTTTGGTTGAATGCAAAAATGAAATTAAAATTAAAATTAAAAAATTAAAATATGAGTTAAATATTGAGTAATAATTATGAATGGTTTTATTTTTATTAGTTTATGGACTTAATTTTTCATTCGATTTATATATTTTTAGATCCGGTTTAATTATGTGTTTATTTATTTCATGTGTTTATTTATTTGGACTTTACAATTTATGTTTAAAATAAAAAAAAAATTAAATTAAATTTGTAGATTTATTAATAATTTGCATATTCAGAAAATAAAAATAATTATAATGCTTAGAATTAAGTTTGTAAATTTATTTATGTTTAAAATTAATTTACATGTTTATTAATAATAATTTGTATATTTAGTGTTAAATAATAATTATGTGTGATTTTATTTTTGTAATTTTTGTATTTAATTTTGAATCGGTTTATATAATTTTTTGGATTCGGTTTGTCGCCCGCCTTGAACCATAAGGCAAGAGCGGGTTATTTATTTATTCCATTTAATATTTTTGATTTGGTTTGTCGCCCGCCTTGAACCATAAGGCAAGAGCGGGTCTTTTATTTATTTGGTTTAATTGCTTTGATTTAATTGCTTTAATTTGAATAATTGCTATGTGATAATTAGATCTGATTGGGACGATTAAATAATTTCCAAATAGGAATTCGGTCCGATTTATTTGGGTTGGGTTTAATTAAATAAATAATTTGGCTTTTTTAACTAAAATAAATTAGAAATCATAGGTTAATAATAGAGGTCGGTTTTTCCGGACGTCGGCTTCCAACGGGCCGGCGTACCCAATTCCCTTACCCAGAATCACATTGTTGCACTTGACCAGTCTTTTAAAATAATTTGGCCTTAAAACAAAATTGGGTTTAAAATGAAGTCATTTTTATAAAAACGGTCCCATTGCCTAAACAATGGGTGGCGACTCAAAATTGTTTATAAGACCGATTTATCGGCACCGTATCAAAAATAAACACATTTCATCAAAAATCACAAAGGATGTTTTCGGGTCCTTCGGGGGGATTTTCGACGAAAACAGTAACATAAAAATGACTTGAGTGATTTTCCGGTGAATAATAGAACAGAAAAGTGATTTGGCATAATATTATAGACACATCAGTAAAAAAAAAAAAAAATCAACGTAAGACATTAGGAAGAGAGATTTCTCTCTCCTGCCTAGATAATTAATGAGGATTTTAGCTGCGTGACTGTTCCCTATCCTAATTTGAATCGACTGTAGTTCTTCTCATCTCTTTCCCTTGCTTGATCTATGAAAGAAAATAGAGCACTTGCATTAAGGAAGTTATAGAGAGAGAGAGAGAGAGAGAGAGAGAGAGAGAGGGGTTTGTGGGGAGAAAATAAAGCGCTAGGTGACTTCATTGATGTGGTGAAAAAGTGGAACGGTTCATTTTTTGAATGTGGGTCTTCTCTGTTGGAGGCATAGCGACAAACGTACAAGGTAAGAATCTTATTTTAGATTTAAAAATGCTTTTTGTGTTGGCTTTGTCTTTATTTGGGGATTGAGTATAAAGTGATAAAATATTAGTTTTTCGGTTTTGAAATTAGGGTTTTCCAAATTTAGGAAAATAAAAATATGGTTGGGTATGATTTACTATAGGGTTTTTGTTGTTATTGCGTATAAAGTTAGTGTTTCCCTTCTTGCATTTAATATATTAGGATTTTAATTTATTTCATTGAACACGACAGCATGCTTGAGACACTATTGTTATGTTAGGGTTCATATGCCATGCATTGAATGTGTTAAGGTTCTCTTTGGATAGTAATGTGTATTAAATTATAGCCGGTATGTCATTAAAGGATGTATAGAATGCTTGAGACTAAATTGTATACTTGCTTATAATTTGTACATTGTGGTTGATATGTCACAAGTGATCCATTAGATAATGAACCTTTAGATTTTGACATTGTAATGCACTATGGTGGGGATATGGGTGAATGAGGTTATTTTAATGGGGAAGAAGTAGTGTTGGAGCACTACAACGCAAATAGAATGAGTTTAGTGTAGATAGATAAGTAATTGTAGTATATGAAATTAGAAGGGTTACTTAGATACTATTGGCTAATTCCAAGGGAGGATTATCATGATGGTCTTAAGTTACTTAAGAAGGACAATGATGTGTATGAGAGATGTCACTTCATAGGATTGATGTAGGACATATTCACGTGCATGTGGAACACGTAGCATTAAAAGACATAGAAAATGAATATCTAGAAGTCACGTCGAAAAACAAGTGTTGTAATTGAGGAAATTGTAGAAGAGGGTAATGTAGAACCTAGTTGAAATACCCCGGATTTTTATTTTCAAAACTTTTGAATTTTCATTAAATCAAAAATCCAGATTTATGATAATATGGGCTGTTAAGACCGAGTAATTCTAATTGAGCCCAAAGTTTTACGAATTGGGCCCAAGCCCAAAAACATATTATTTAGAATTTTCATTTGGATAATACTTAAAATTTCGATGAAAATAAAATGGAACACTAATTGTTAATCGATTAAAAATGTGTCTATATATATGTAACTACTATATAAATTAATCAGCCTAAAATTAAATATCTTTGGTATTAATATTTTATGAATAAATTGAGAAAATATTACTAAACTGAACAAAATAATCAAATAAATTGAACCGGACCCAAAAATCAAATTAATTTTTCGAAAACCAGATGAAAAATCCATAAACCAATTGAAAAACCAAGCTAAAACCACGATTTAAACCAAATCAGACTCGAATCGACCCAAACCCCATCCACCAATTAGAAAATTCTAGAAAAAAAAAAAAAAAAAAAAAAGAAAAGAGAAACGAGAAGAGAGATTCAGTGGTCTCTCTCTCGCTCTTCTCTCTCAACAACCCCCCTCCCCTTTTCTTCTCGTTCTCCGACCACCGGCCACCAAATCCGGCAAATAAATACTCTAAAAATATCTACTCATCGCAAGGAGTCTGATTCAAGCCTTGGTTTGCGCGATTTGAGCCCGGATTGAGAGAAAATTCAATCGAAAGGTGCGACGCCATAGTAGCAATTCTTTCAGCCATTCACGCCGTTTCCGGCGACCTGAGACTTCAAGGTAGGTGCCGATCGACTCCTCTCTTCTCCTTCTTTCATTTGACTGTTACGGTGTTGAGTATGGTGGCCGGAATCGGAAAACCCAAAGTGGGTACCATCGAACATTTCCGGCCAATTTTCGGCCAACTGGTTCACACCCACCTTGATTTGAACACATATTAGTGATCCTCTCATCGAAACGAATGAAATGATGTATTGTTTGTCAATTTTGGTGAAGGTTAAATTTTTCGGCCACCGTGCACGGCGGCGGCGGCGGCGGTCCGGCGACCGGCCGGCGAGACTCCGGCGAGACTTCAAGAGACAGAATGCTCTCCTCTTCACGCGGATCACGGAAATGAAATCTGATTTTCAATCGGTACACTCTAAAGCTTAATTTGCAATTTTTGAATAAATCCCGAATTAATTAATTAATGAACTTAATTAAGTATTTAAGTAAATTAAATTAAATATTATTAAATATATTTTATGAATATTAATTATAACTATAAGGTTGGTACAAAAAAAAAAAAATATATATATATATATATATATTCCTAGCTAATAATAAATTTTAGGAATTTTATTAACAAATAAATAGTTATAGAACAATTAATTATAATGGATTATGTGAATTAAGTGACCGAATAAATGACGGTTATGACGGACGGGATTAGTGGATATGAAGTTGCCCGATGGATGAACTGTGTGTGTGGATTTGTGAAAATTTGAAAAATTTGGATAGTCCAGTTTATAGAGGAAATGCTGCCGAATTTTAGTTATATTCTTAAGAAGTAGTGACGACGAAAATTTGAGGTATTAAGAAATACTATACAATATTAGCATTATCATTATACAATATTTCTCACCGAATATTTAGAGATTTTATCTAAAGGTTATAAATTAGAATAGTTATTTATATAAATGAGAGAAACTAGATATATATGCATATATAACAAGTGAATTAAATGACCGGTAGCAAAAATAAATAAACGAATGTGAAATATAAGTTTTTGAATTAAAACTCTTATTTAGAATTTTCTTGTTTGTTTTAAAGGTTTATAAAATACAAAATGCGAGGACAAAAGCTGGAAGCATGTGGCTAAAAAGGCAGTCCTTGTAAAGGATAATAAAGAACTGTGAGTAGTGTTAGATAACTAGTACCATCCGCCTGCATTCATGCATTCACGGCTAAATGTTATCATGCATTAATTTATTGAGTTGCCATATTATGATGCACTATTTGTTGATATTAAAAATTGTTTGATTACTTGTGCTATGAACATACTATGCCTTGTTTGTGTGGAATTGGGATGAAGTGGACCACCATGGGTTTGTGAGGACGGTCCATGTGATATGGATCCTAAATATGATATGATATGATATTTGACCGTCGGCCGGGAAAATGGGAGATCGGCGCCCCCGTGTGCACCTGATGATATGGATTGTAAGGAAAACCACAGGATGGCTTCTTGTTGTTGCGCACCTGATAATCTAGATTTGATTGTAGCCCGCAGGGTGGCCTCCTGTTGTGAGCACTTGATGATCTAGATTGGATGGAGACCACCGGGTTGCCTCCTGTTGGTATGGAAAAGAAAAGAGAGAATGAAAAAAAAAAACAATGAGAGGACTGGTCAGTGAGGATTAGACCAGTTGGCCGTATGGGGGATCGGCTCCCTGGTGCACATGTATGAGAGGGCGAGCCATGTGTGAGGACGGCTCGTTGGGGTTTCAGGTGGTGCCACTGACTAATTTCCACGTGATGTGATTATATGAAGGTGATAATAACTGTGATTGCTGTTGTATTGCCATTTGTGTGACAAATTGCATGATCATATAATTAAATGGTGTCCAAATAGAAATATTTTAGCATCTGTGTGATTGTGTGGGGTGAGAGGGTTATCTAACCCTACTCATTGAGTTTGGCGCTCACCCCTGCCTACTATTTTTTTTCAGGTAATAGAAAGAAAGGAAAGCCCTATGGAGTTGAAATACGTATTATAGAAGACTGTTAATGACAGAAATAAATATGTAAATGTAAAGGTAGAGTTCCGCAATTGTATTCCAGTTGGGTTGTAAGTGCATAATGAAAGTCCAGATTTAATATATGAACTGTATTTTGGATGCATATGTATAATAAGTTAATGGGCCTTAATCCATAATTATGAATAGAATGTGGAACTTAAATGAGTTAGGCTTACTACGGGCTTCGGGGGCCTTAAGCCCACCCAGGTCCTAGTGCCGGTCCGGTCCATGGAAATGGGTCGTGACACTAGTTCACTGCCTTTCAGTAATGCCAAAACACTAAGAAAAGAAGACTTTTTAGTAACTCCAACTCTAGCACAACTTTAATACTTGAAAGCTCTACTATTTTTTCCCAGTATTGGCATAGGTTCTTTAGAGTTAAATAGTGACTTTGACTCTGTTTTGGGGGGAATAGAAAGTGCATAGCCTATTGTGAGGGTAGAAAGTGAGCAGCCTACTGTGAGTTTCGAACCTGTAAGGACTGAACCTGAGCTAAATGTTGATGAGAGGGATGATGGGGGGTAGCATACTGTGAGGGCTGAAATTGAGTTAGAAATAAATGACCTAACCCTGCCTGACTTTGAAATAAATGACCCAACTGAACCTGAGGCATAAATTAATGACCAAATCCAAGCAGATAATGCACAACCTATTACTGGGAATGATGATGGGGAGTTGAGGGATACTGAGTACAATGTGGAAGAGGGGGATGATGACTTTAGGGTAGTTATGGAGGAGAAACATACAACACACACTGACCTAGGGGAGAGGCCAAGGGGGAGTGGGGTAAGTATGAGAAACGGTGATATGAATCAGTCAATGAGGATTAATATGGGTGATGATGATGAGTCTAAAATGGCTCCTTCTGATGAGCTACTCACAGAGTCAGACTCTAAAACTGAGAATAAGGATAAATTTCCAACTTTTAATGCATTTAGGGATATAGATGACCCCATACTAAAAGTTGGTTTATTGTTTAGGAATCAAAAAGAATTCAAGGCGGCTTGTAGAATGCATAGTATGAAGCATAGGTTTCAGATTTTTTTATAAAAATTGTAAAAAAGTAGAAGCTAGGTGTTTTAATAAAGGTTATGGGTGGAATTTGCAAGTAAACCAGATAAAAAAGCCTTAAACGACCCAACTTTCTAAATTAAAAGTATAACTCCAAAACATGCATATGCTAAAGTGTTCAAAAACATCCATTTGACGGTAGAGGACTTTTAGGTGAATCTAGGTTAGGAGTTGAGTCATTTTGTGAGTAGAGTGAAGAGAGATCATGGTTATATAATAGGAAGGATAAGGACTTGGAGGGCAAGAGAGAAGAATTTACTTGTTTTGCATGGTGATGAGAAGTTTTAGTTTTTTAGGTCGTAAGACTATAGGGTTGAGTTACTAAGAACAAACCCTGGGTCTTCTGTGCATTTCAAGGTTAAGGGGGGGATGTTTGAGGGTGTTTGCATATGTCTTAATGCCTAGAAAATTGCTTGAAATAAGCATTGTAGGAAACTTGTAGGAAAATAGATTATTGTTGGTTGAAAGGTACCTATAGATGTCAAATTCTGTCCATAGTTGGCATAAATCCAAATGACTACATTTTTCCCCATTGCATATGCTGTTGTTAGAAATGAGTGCATAGACACATGGGGTTGGTTCATGGCACATTTTGATTGAATTTTCTTTATTTTTATCTTGAATTATGTACTAATCATTTTCTATTTATTTTATTGCTTTGCTTAGGGCCTTATTAATGTTATTAATAGGATGTGGCCAGAAGTAGAGTATAGGTTATGTGTTAGGCATCTTTACACAAATTACCGTGCTCATTTCAAAGAGAAGGAGATGAAAGACTTATTATGGAATGCAGCTAAGGCTAGTTATGAGTCTAAGTTAAATGTTTATATGAAGGAGATTAAGAAAAATAGTGTAGATGCTAAAGAATGGTTGAGAGCAAGACCATGCATGAATTGATCAAGAGCATGTTTTAAAACTGGGGTAAAGTGTGACATGCTCACTAATAATTTGTGTGAGTCATTTAAGAAGTATATTCTAGATGCAAAGGAACTTGCTATTTTAACTATGTTAGAGATAATTAGGAATCAACTAACAAAGAGGATGTATAGAAAGAGAGCAAATGAAGAACTAGTAGGGTAGATTATGTCCTAAGATTGCAAAGAAGTTGAGGGAAAATACAAAATTTGCTCACATGTATGAGCCTACATATAGTGTTGGACCTAGGGTTTAGGTTGTTGGTCCTTAAAGGCAATTTGTTATGGACCTAGTGGGTAGAAGTTGTACATGCAAGAGGTGGGACTTAATAAGAATATCATGTGGGCATGTTATTTCCTGTATTATTAGGAAAAATGAAAACCCTGAGTTATATATACATGATGGATACAATGTAGGGACATATATAAGAGTCTATAGCCATTTCATAAACTCTACTAATTGCCTTGACATGTGGCCTAAAGAAAACCCAGCAGCCCCATTTGTTCCACCAAGTCCAGTTAAAAAGAAGAGAGGTAGGAAACAAAAAGAAAGAAGGAAAGAAGTAGAAGAACTTGAGCAAGCACCTACAAAAAGGGAAGTTTTCTAAAAAAAGGGCAAGCTTATCATGACATGCAACATCTGTGAGGCTGTAGGCCATATATAACAAAAGGTACCATGAGCCTACATTTGGTATGTCATCCTCCACTGCAAAAATAAAAATTCTTGTTTGGAAAAATCTGTTAATAGTATATTGGGTTGAACTGTTAAATATGAGACTCTAAATTTTTTTTTATAGAAAGGAAGAAAAAGGACTACATAGAGTGGTACTTCCTCTACAGCTACATGTGATCCTGTTGCAAATTCTATGCCAAGAAAGAAATATTGAGGGTGTAAGGGTTCAATGGTTTATGGATGAATGTGTTGTGTTGGTTTGTAATATTTAATGATTTTTATGAGTCCATTAGTGAGATTATATTGTCCACTCATTTTGCAGGGGAGCAGTCAAGTTCAATCTTCTGCGGAAAGAGGTGGTCCATTGCCTTTTCCTGTTGAAGCTACTGTAACACAATCCAATTGTGTCAGTGAAGTGAATATAGGACCAGTTGAAGCCTCAACTCAACAAAGCAGTGCTGCAAATGTAGTGAGATGGAAGAGTTCTAGAATCAGAAAAAAGACAAAGGAATGAAAAATAGATATTTACTTTTTTTTTTTTGGGTAACAATATAAGATGCAGTTTAGGATATATTTTGGGTGCTTATTTTGCTTCAGAATTGAAACAAAACTTAATTTTGCAGTTTGTTTCAATCTTGAATCATGTTGATATTATCCAATTTTTGGGATGGTTAGGAATATAACATTATATTCATTCCAATTTTTATTACTCCATGAACTAGAGCAACCATTTTTTGTACGTTGAATGAAGATGAATCCATTTTAAATTTTCCTCTTCATTTTCTTTTTATATTTAGGCTCCTGTCTATGTGTTTATTTTAATTGCATAGTCAGGTTTTAATATTGCAGAAGCAACTAACACAGAGAATTCATCAAATTCAATTTATATAAAATTTGATAACCATGTCCATTATAATGTAACCTAGATCACACACTAAAATTGTACCAATTACATGAGATTCAGCATTGCCAAACCCTAAATTAATCTATGCACAAATTAAAAAAAAAAAAAGATCACCATTAAGACAATAGGTACATTTTCTATCTTTGGACTTGATGTACATGCATTGATAGATCCGGGTTCCACACATTCATATATATGCATTCCCATGGGTATTGAGAGTGGTATTATGGCTGATATGTTAAAGCATGATATTGATGTCACCAATCCTTTTGGACATAAAGTGATTTTGAGTAAGTTGTTTGGAGATTGTCCTATTGTTATTCATAGATATGTTTTTCCTAGTGATTTGATCCAGTTGTCGTTTAGAGAGTTTAATGTCATATTGGGCATGGATTGGCTATATAGACATCAGGTCATGGTTGATTGCATGCTTAAGAGAATCACACTTAAGACCACTGATGATATTGAGGTAGTGGCTGTGGGTGAGAGATCGGACTATCTCTCTAATGTCATTTCAACCGTTAAGGCTAGGCTCCTGATTCAGAAGGGTTATAGTGTTTTCATTGCTTATGCATTTGAATCTGAGCACGATGAGCCTAGTTTGAGTGACATACCTACAGTGTGTGATTTTCCCAATGTGTTTCCTAATGAGCTTCCTGGGTTATCGCCAGATCGTGAGGTTAAGTTTGGCATTGATGTGATTCCGAGTTTTGCTCTAGTTTCTATTGCTCCTTATAGGATGGCTCTTGCCAAGTTAAAGGAATTTAAGGTTCAGCTTCAATAATTGCTAGGTAAAGGATTCATTCGCCCTAGTGTTTCTCCCTGGAGTGCTCCAGTTCTGTTTGTTAAGAAGAAGCATGGTTTCATGAGATTGTGCATTGATTATAGACAGCTGAACAAGTTGACGATTAAGAACAAATATCTGTTGCCTCGTATTGAAGACTTGTTTGATCAGTTGAAAGGGGTAGGTGTCTTTTCTAAGATTGATCTAAGATCTGGATATTATCAGATGGGAGTTAGGAAGGAAGATGTGCCTAAGACTGCATTCCGGACCAGATATGGCCATTATGAGTTTCTAGTAATGCCTTTTGGGTCAACTAATGCTCTAGCTGCTTTTATGGACTTGATGAATAGAGTCTTTCATCCCTATCTAGATCAATTTGTAGTGGTTTTCATTGATGATATATTAGTTGATTCTAAGACTAAGGATCAGCATGATACGTACTTAAGGATAGTTTTACAGACTCTGAGAGATAAGTAATTGTATGCCAAGTTCAATAAGTGTGAATTTTGGCTTGACGAGGTAGCATTTCTGGGCATGTGGTTTCAACTAATGGTATTCGAGTTGATCCGAAGAAGATAGAGGCAATTCTTGATTGGAAGCCACCTAAGAATTCCATAGAGATTCAGAGTTTCTTGGGATTGGTTAGGAATTACTGAAGATTTGTCAAAGGGTTTTCTCTTCTTGCTACTCCTTTGACAAAGTTGTTGCACAAGAATGCTAAGTTCGAGTGGACTGATAAATGCCAAGCTAGCTTTGAGAAGTTAAATGCTATGCTTACTAAGGCTCCTATCCTTATACAGGCGGTTTCTGGTAAAGACTATATGGTTTTCAGTGATGCTTCACTTAATGGTCTTGGTTGTGTGCTTCTGCAAGAGGCTAAGGTAGTTGCTTATGCTTCTAGGCAGCTTAAGCCTCATGAGAAGAACTATCCCACTCATGACTTAGAGCTTGCTGCTATTGTGTTTGCTCTTAAGATATGGAGGCATTATCTGTATGGTGAGAAGTGTTTCATCTACACTGATCATAAGAGCTTGAAGTATCTACCTACTCAAAAAGAGTTGAATTTGAGATAGAGATGCTTAAAGATTATGATTGTGTGATTAATTACCATCCGGGTAACGCTAATGTAGTTGCTGATGCTTTAAGTAGGAAGTCTATGTATGCTTTGAGGGCTATGTTTGTCATTATGTCATTGAGGGATGATGGTTCCATTCAGACAGTTAAGCGTCAGACCGAGTTTGGTTCAACAGGTTAGAGATGCTCAGAGTTTAGATGATCAGATTGCTGAATGGAAGAAGTTGACATTAGAGGGTAAGAAGAAGAGATTCCAGATTAAGTATGATGGTTGCTTATATTTTAAAGATCATATTTATGTGCCTAAGATTCCTAAGTTGAGACAGATGATTCTTGATGAGGCTCATGTCAGTTCTTATGCCATGCATCTAGGTAGTACTAAGATGTATCATGATCTTAGAGAGTTCTATTGGTGGCCAGCATTTAAGAGGAGTATTGCAAAGTATGTATCCAGATGTTTGGTTCGCCAGTTAAGGCTAAGCATCAGTTTCTAGCCGGTCTTATGCATTCGATATCAGTGGCTGAGTGGAAATGGGATCGCATTACTATGGATTTTGTGATTGGATTACCTCTTATGCCTAAGAAGAAGGATTCTATCTGGGTTATAGTGGATAGATTAACTAAGTCAGCTCATTTCTTGCCAGTGAGGACAGATTACTCATTAGATCAGTATGGTCAGTCGTACATTGAGGAGATAGTCAGATTGCATGGTGTTCCTTCTTCTATTATTTTAGACAGAGACCCGAGATTTACTTCTAGATTTTGGGCTAAGTTGCATGAGGCTTTAGGTACACGGTTGCACTTTAGTACTGCTTATCATCCTCAGACTGATGGTAAGTCTTAGAGGGTCATTTAGACTTTGGAGGATATGCTTCATAGTTGTGTTATAGAGTTTGAGGGCAGTTTGAAAAAGTATGTGTTCTTGATTGAGTTTGCTTATAATAAAAACTACTAGTCTAGTATTCAAATGGCTCCATTTGAGGCATTGTATTGTAAAAGGTGTAGGGCACCTCTCTGTTGGACAGAGTTGAGCGAGGGGAAGATCATTGGATCAGATTTGATTAGAGATACAGAGTAAAAAGTTCAGTTGATTCAGAGTAGACTAAAGGAGGCTTCAGATAGCCAAAAGTCTTATGCTGATATAAAAAGAGGAGACATGGAATATGTTGTGGGTGATAAGGTCTTTCTTAAGGTTTCACCTTGAAGGAAGGTACTTAGATTTGGTAAGAAAGGGAAGCTAAGTCCTAGGTTCATTGGTCCATATGAGATCCTAGAGCATGTGGGTCCGTTGGCCCATAGACTAGCTTTGCCTCCTGAGTTGGATAGGATTCATAATGTATTCCATGTTTCGATGTTGAGGAGATATAGGTCATATCCTTCTCATGTGATTTATCCCGAGACAGATTTATCTTATGAGGAAGAGCCGATTCTTAGTTAGAGAAGTTAAGGAGTTGAGAATAAGAGGATACCTTTGGTTAAGGTTTTATGGAGGAATCATAAGGTTGAGGAAGCCACTTCGAAGAGAGAGGACAGTATGAGACAACAGTATCCACAGCTATTCTCAAGTAATTTCAGGGACGAAATTGCTTGAGTGGGGGAGAGTTGTCACATCCACATTTTCTAAACATGCCATTAGCATGCATTAAATCATTTTAGAGTTTCATCATGCATTAATATGAATTAATTATGATTCTGGTGAATTACAATGCTATAAGGGCATTTTAGTAATTTTTCATGTGTAGAAACTTTGTTTTGATAACACAGTGCAATTTATGATAGACAGTCATAATTTATATTATGCATGTGTGTAGTGTCAAATTTTAGCCATTGAATTGAAAAAGATCAAGTTAAATCTACATCATTTTATAATAAAGATAAAATTGATTTGGCACCTATATATCCTTTACCCAATGGTTTAAGACCAAGGATTTATGTTTTAACTACTATGCAAAATCAAAGGATATTATTTTAAGAAGATTCATTTGTACAAGAGTTAAAACACCACTACTCAATGGACAATACCCTTATGCACATTATTAACCTATGGACTAAAGCTTAATACATTCTTTTACCTAAAACAAAAGAAAATCACTCACCACTCACAATCAACCAATTCCAACGCCAACTCTCTTCTCCCTCTCTCTTTTCTTTCTTTCTTCTTTTTCTTTATTTTCTCTCTTTCTCTTCTCTCACCACCATGGCCAAACCTTACTACCTTCTCCATTGAAACACCATTTCTCTTCATAAAACTAAGTATTTTAGAGAATAAGATCCTTAGTATAGGATTTGAAGTTTATTTCTCAAGATAAAGCTTTTAAGTGTGAGTTTTCTCTGCTCTTGAGCTACTACATCTTTTTCTCTTTTCTAAAACTCAAGTATTTTTCAAATCCAAGGCTAGTCTAGCATTATTCACGTCATTTGCATCATTTTAATGTCAAAATTTTTTCATTTCTTCCAAAACATGTAGTGAGTTTTCTTTTTCTTTGATTTTAGAGGGAGATACCTCCAAATCTAATGAAAAGAAAAGAGTCAACCTTGATTTTGTGGATTTCCAGCTTTTAAATCAAGGTTTGTGCTATTTTCTCATCTTCAGATATTTTTAGAACTTTTTTTTTGCGTGATTTTATATTTTTGTGCCCCAAGACTTGATTTTATGCTTTAAATGAGTTTATCTATGTTTAAGATGTCTCCTTTATGCTAGAAATAATTTTTATGAAATTTTAGTTTATGCTTTTCATATTGACCGAATTTAATAATGTTTTTTTAATCTATATTAGTTTTTCGTGATTTTATTCTTAAATCTACATGTATGAATGTAGTAGATGGTAAATATAGATTTTTGTGAAATTTAAATATTGTTTATATTTTTTTTATGATTGGCTAAACCTTATGGTATTATTTTCATGATGTTTAAATATTATTTTGTGTATGTGATATGTAAATATTGTTTTGTGATGATAAAATAATAAATATATTAATAAATTTTTGGACTTGTTATGAAAAAATTACATAGAGACAGAATTTATTTTGAATGCCAAATAATATTTTTATGACCCATGGACTTATTTGGACATGTTCTAAGGACTAAGGACAAAATTCTCCTATGCTTATGGAGATTTTGGACAAAAGGAGAATTTTAAGGACCAATATGACATTTTAGAAGGACCCAAATGCAATTTGCATTAATTATGGACTAAAGAGAAATTTGAACTAATTAAGGACTATAATTATAAATTGGACCCCTTAAAAAGGATAAACTGTGGACTATGAATAATTTAATATACCATTAGTTTGTTTATTCTAAATGGGATCCATTTATAATTAATAAGGACTTTAAGGATTAAATTATAATTTTTTTAATTAAGATGATGATTAGTTAGGATTAGTGATAATTAAGTAGTAGTAATAAATTATTTGGTTTGTACTATTTTAATTATGTGGATAGATAGTTAATTTTTGATATTTAGATTAATTAGGTACTTAATTGGTAAATAATAGGAATAATAAAAATAATGTGATTTTATGACTACTACATAAATTAGGTAGCTAACTAATATAATTTAGGAAATTAAAGGAATATTGGATTTAAGAACCCTCTTAGATCAATTAATTAATTAATTGATCCACTCAAGTCCCAATTAGGAGAATATTAGAACTAAATGAAATGTGGATTAATTAGGTGTTGATATACTATGTTAAAAATTAGTGCGTTGGGAATTAAGTCATGGTATTGGGAATTGTGTCTATTAATGAATTATGAATGATTATGTGAAAGTATGCTATGATTATGAATTTAATTGGATGACATGAATTTATGTGTATAAAATATTCTTTATGAATATATGTTATGGATTTAAGCAATTATATAAGAATTATGATTAAATAAGTGTGATCATGTGATTTATGGAAATGAATTTATGATAGAATATTTAGTATACAAAAGTATGATTTTTGTGAATAAATAGCATTTATAAAAAAGAATATTTTTCGAACTGCAATAAAATATTTCAGTGTAATTATGAGACCGGGCGTTTTATCTATGAACACTGATATGTATGAATTATGAAATGAATTAATTACAATAAATATTTTATCGATCTTGGTCTACTTGGTTGATTCAGTGGTTGTATAGAGGTATAACATGCCATAAGAATACAGTACTGTCTGTATATGACACGCAGTGTCTTATAAGGGCTAACGAACCTCATTTTACAGGAGCTAATGAACTCCAATTTAATAGGGGCTAACGAACCCAATTTTCTAGATATGACCATTTGATTCTGACCTATGGATCGTATGATGTTATATGGGCTTTCGAGCTGTATGTTTATTATGAAATTCTCTGTCTGCTATTTGATTCTTCTAAGTATGCTAAACGACTAATTAAAAATATAGTGTTTATAAATTAACTAAATAAATAATTATGTTACTTTTGTGAACATATGTTGATTTATGTGATATTATGGTTAAGTATGTCTAATTTAGTGATACATGATTATTGAATTAAATTAAGCATGCTGATTGTGAATATTTATATTATGCGCCGAAAATATGTTGTATTATGATTATGATGTCTGTTAATGAATAAATGATATGTATGATAATATGTGATATTATGATTGCTTATGTGTATTTTTCCTGCGATAAATGGGAAATA
The DNA here is from genome assembly GCF_041381405.1 of Jatropha curcas. Classification (NCBI taxonomy): domain Eukaryota; kingdom Viridiplantae; phylum Streptophyta; class Magnoliopsida; order Malpighiales; family Euphorbiaceae; genus Jatropha; species Jatropha curcas. Next base: position 5,998,513 of record NC_143155.1, read on the forward strand.
AGAATCACTAAACTTTATGCAAGTCAACGCGTAGGTTGTTGTTTCGGGATAGACAATCCACAGTGAGCATTAGACTATTCAGAGGCCCATATTCCATTATAGTCGATGTTCAACTTATTTCTCTTTTATTTCAGTCTTTAGAAAAATCTAAGGGCATGTAAATATAATTAAAGCACTAGAATATTTTTTATTTAAGTCAGAATATTTTAAATTAAATATTTGAAATAATAGTTTTATTTTCAGAGTCAGTTTTATGGCATCTAATGAATATTTTAAATGCTTTCAATTAAAAGGAACGAATTTATTATCTATGTTGAGTTATTATGAAATGTGTTGGATGATGGGTTGAGAATGTGGAGTTGCGTTGGAAAAATAAATTTGAAAATGTAGTTGTGGTGTGGACGGATTACAGAAGCATTTTAAATATTTTCGGTGTTTTTGTGATACTGAATATATAAGGGAAACTCTTGCAGTTTTTCTGTAGGATTTCTCCAAATTTTTTTTTCTAAGTCATTTTTTTAAAACTAAAGAAACTTTTTTAAATTGTTAAGTATTAAGTATGTCGGTTTAATACTTTGGTGTTAGACCTAATGTGGCTCTTAAGATCCTGTTTTACGAAACTGAATTTTGAGTTTCACACTTCGCTTGTCTGTTTCTACATTCTTAGTCAGTACTTGCTACGTTGTATTATAGCAATGGCAGCCTTAGGCTGCTGCCCATAGTTGAGCAAATGGCTAGATGATGCACGCCTTTTTCACTTATTCTGGCTGAGACTTTTATTTAGTTGGGAGAGCATGCTCGAGACTCTGGCTCGATGCTTGGTCCTATGGGGAGCCCGCCTCTATTGCAGGTAAATGCATTTTTATTTTCTTCTTATTTTCTTTATTCTTTTCTTTTCATATGCTCTAACTTTTGTTTAAGCCGCCCTTTGTGGGTTTTCGACTTAAAGAGTTTTTCTTCTATTATATATATATAAATTGAATGCATTTGCAGTTGTGGGCCTTTAAGAAGCTGTAAGTGATGGATCCACCATCGGACCATTTGATGTTCAATTATAAACCGCGAGTCTATATTCCACGCCACCGTTGTTTGACTGGTGAAACTGTTGAAGACTAGATTGCTATCTTTCATTATTCTTCCTATATGCTCTGCGTGCCTCTGTGTGTACTAACCATGGTAGTGGCTTATTATCCCTACCGTGTAGATAGGCAGTACGGTCATCATCAAGCTGTCCCTGATTACACTCGGTTCGAAGGTGGCCTTATTATACAACAATTTCTATCTCACTTTATTTTCACTTGGCTTAGTCGCACTATTGTACCCATTTCTCATGTGGCTAACATCTCTTCTTCAGACTTGTACCGCTTGTGGTTGCAGGGTTATTCTGGAGTCAGTGCTAATTTAGAGTCAGCTGATCTGTTGATTGCTAGATTTCTGCTAGGACCTGGCATGTAGATGCTCCTATCATGCTTTCTAATGAAATGTGCTAGATAATTATTGACAATGCAATTATATGATTGTATGCACTTATTATGAATGAAATGTCTTTTGCTTGCAAATGCTTGATATATTTTCTGCTATTCTATGTCATCAATGTAAATTCACATCACTTACATATCAACATAAACTTATCACAACAAGCTTTAAAATTAATAAGAACACAAAAGGTGAATTTATTAATTGGGCTTTGCCATAAACGTTTCAAGTTATACATAAACTTTCTTCAATCTATCCAAATTGACTACTTCAGTGAATTCATTGCCTTCCATGTCTGATAACTTCACTGCACCTTTTGAAAATATTTTCTCGATCAGAAATGGACCTTCCTAGTTAGGCTTTTGCTTCCCCTTGGGTCATGAATGTTTGGCTGCATTTGTTTCAGAACCAAATCCCCTACTCTTAGTAGCTTCGGATGAACTCTCTTATTGAAGTGCTTAGCTATTCTCCTTTTATATAGCTAATCCATGGATCGGGCATCAAGCCTCTTTCCATCTATGAGTGCTAATTTTTTATAATGATTCTCTGCCCATTGATGTTCTGGAATTTTGGATTCCATCATTACGCGCAAGGAATGCACTTTTATTTTCGTCAGTAGCACGACTTCCATTTCGTAGAATAGAGAGTGAGGAGTTGCCCCATTCGCAAATTTGGCAGTGGTCCTGTAGCCCCACAAAGTATACTATAGTTTGCTTGCCCAATCTTGATGGTTTTCTGCCATTTTCCTCAATATCTTCTTGATGCTCTTGTTTACAGCTTCCACTGCCCCATTAGCTTGTGGTCGATACGGTGAAGATTTATGATGCTCAATTCCATATTTTTCCAACAGTGTCTTTACTTCTGCTTGGAACTGAACTCCATTATCTGTCACTATATGATAGGGGATCCCATATCTGTAGATTAAGTTCTTTTCGATGAATTTGGCCATCTGCTTGGTGCCGATGAAGATTCTACTTCGAACCATCTTGAGAAATAGTCCACTACCACCACTATGAATTCATGTCCATTGGAAGCAGGTGGCGAAATTTTGCTAATGATATATATTCCCCAAGCTACAAATGGCCATAGCAAAATAAAAGGATGTAATTTTGAAGGCGGAGTGTAACTCAGGTCTCCATGAATTTGGCATTCGAAGCACCTTTTCATAAAAGTAATACAATCATTTTCTATCATCGACCAAAAGAATCCCTATCTGAGAACCTTCTTAGTTAGTGCTTTTCTATTCATGTGGGTGTCACAAACCCCTTCATGGATTTGTTCCATAATCTCTTCAGCTTCTTTCCTTGATACACATCTTAACAATACCCTGTCTGACATTTTCTTGCACACTTTACTATCTAAGACTGTAAATTGTAATGCCAAACATTGTATAGCTCTTCTGTCATCTCTAGTAGCTTAGTCAGGATAAACCCTTTTAGTCATCCACTACAGGACATCATAAAACCATGGCTAATCTTCTTCCTTTATATCCATAATCCTTTCTCCTTTATAAACCCCAAGACATTATAAACGACTTCTTAAGCATAACAAAAATCTCTTCCCAAGCTGATGCTAAATTAGCCAAAGCGTCTGGTACTCGATTGTTCACTCTACTTGTGTGTGTGAAGGTTACACTCTTGAAGTTCTTATTAACAATGTGTAGGTAGTCAATATAAGGCTTTAACCTATCCTCCTTAACTTTCTAATTTCTGTTAACATGTTTGATTACCAGTTTTGATTAACTTCAACTTCTTTAGCTTTAACGGCAATTAGAGCTTTTAACCCAAATAAGCAGGCATCATGTTCTGCCATGTTATTCGTAACTACAAACCGTAATCTTTTCAGCATCGGGATAACTTCTCCTTGTGGAGATTCTAACAAGACGCCTACTTCGACTCCTTTGTTATAAGTTGAACCATCAAAGTAAAGCTTCCATTCTTTCTTTTCTATCAAGCTCAGATGCTCATCGGGAAAATCAATCTCCCATTGCTCATTGTCTTCAATTGGATATACTGCTAGAAAATTTGCAACTACTCGTCCTTTGACGGTTTTCTTCATAGCATACTCAATATCAAATTTTGATAACAGGATTAACCATCTTGCTAGCTTCCCCACTAGTGCTGGTGTTCCATACAAATACTTGACTAGATCCATCCTTGATACCGCTATGACCTTATAAAACTGAAAGTTGTGTCTAAGTTTTCTGGTAGCCCATACCATTGCGTAGCAAGTTCTTTCAATCAAGTTATATTTTTTTTCATTTGAAAGAAGCTTCTTACTCACGCAATACACTGCCTTCTCAACACCCGCTTTGTCAGCTTATGCTAACATGGCTCCAATTCTAGCATCTTCCATTGTCAAGTACAAAATTAAGGATTTCCTTGGTTTTGGTGGGCATAAAACTGGGGGAGTTGACAAATATTCCTTGATTTTGTCGGAAGCTATCTGGCAGTGATCTTTCCACTTTACTGGTTGATCTTTCCTTAACAGCTTGAAGATTGGATCACATACTAAAAACAACTTCAAAATAAACATGCTGATATATTGAATCTTTATAAGAAAGCTTCTCACTTACTTTTCTATCTTGGGTGGCTCCATCTTTATAAGAAAGCTTCTCACTTTACTGGTTGATCTTTCCTTAACAGCTTGAAGATTGGATCACATACTAAAAACAACTTCAAAATAAACATGCTGATATATTGAATCTTTATAAGAAAGCTTCTCACTTACTTTTCTATCTTGGGTGGCTCCATCTCTTGGATCTCCTAAATCTTTTCTGGATCGATCTCTATTCCTTTTAGTCATACTATGAATCCTAGCACTTTTCTGAGGTTACCCCATATACACACGTCTTTGGGTTCAATCGTAGCTTATATTTGATTACTCTATCCATGAACCACTCTAGGGCTACTGGATGCTCCTCCGACATCTTAGTCATTACAATCATATCATTAATATAAACCTCTAGGTCCTTGTGGATCATGTCATGAAATAAAGTGGTAGCCATCCTTTGGTAAGTAGTCTAGTGTTCTTTAAGCCAAACGCATTACCCGGTAGTAGAAAGTTTCAAACTTTGTCATAAAAGTTGATTTGACCTTATTCAATAGTGCCATGAGAATCTAATTATACCCTGCAAATCCATCCATAATGAAGTAGCATTCCATCATTGCTGCGCTGTCTATCGGGATAGGAAAATCATCCTTTGGTGATGCTTTGTTTAAATCTCTATAATCCATGTACATTCTGACCCGTCCGCCTTTCTTGGGAACTGGAACTACATTTGCTAACCATTCTAGATAGTGAACCACTTCTAGAAATCCTTCGTCTATCTGCTTGGTCACTTCCTCTTTAATCTTCTCGGCCCTTTCTGGTCTTAACTTTCTTCTCTTTTGTTTCACTGGCTTAGCCCCAGGACACAGTGGAATTGTGTGCTCAGCTATAGACCTGTCTATCCCTGGCATGTCTTCGTTTCTCCATGCGAAGGCTTCCTTTTTATCCATGAGTAGACTTTGAACTTTTGTGTTTAACTCTAGCTTTAGGTTTGGCCTAATTAATAAAATCTATGGTTTATTTTTTATGCCAATATTACATTCAAGCATGCATGACGAGTTGATGTCAAATATGCGCATGTGCTTATCTACTTGATGAATGGAACCATCAAGAAAGACATCAAACAAGTAAGCAAAATTAAAGTTCATTTCATCAAAAAAACATTGATAGCTCATTACATTCATATTCATCTATAACAGAAATCACAACATCAGAAGGGGCTTCAGCTTCTTCAAAGCTTTCCTCTATACAGGCCCAGATTGCTTTAAGCACTTCATCTGCAAGGTTCTCTTCTTCTTTCTTAGTGATTGCCTTCTTATTACCCTCTTCTTCTTCTTCTTGTCAGGCAGCTTGCTCCTCCTTCTTATTCTCTTCCTCGACCGCTTGTGGCCCTCAATCCCCTCTTCTTGTAGTTCTTTCTCTTCTTTCTTTTCTTCCTCAAACTCTCATCCTCTGGGCTTAACCGCCAGGACCTAAATAACATTCGCAAAGATCTCTAGAACTAGGTATGTTCTCCTTTATGCTCAAATGGCTCTATTGGTAGACATAGAGAGGAGTGCTCACTCGAACGGACGAAACGTCCATCCATATCTAACCAACCCAATGTTTCCTTTAGTGTGCTTCCAAGCTTATAACCCAAGCCTAGGTGATTCCTTTGGGTGTGGATTTTAGGTAGTTCTGTAATGCCCTGTTGGTTCTTTCCAAGTCCTTTCCCTTCCTCAAAGTTCATCTCCTTCATGATGTTGGAGAAAGTGAGCCCCATGTCAGTGCTTAGGACTGGAATCTAAAAACCAGTCCATGGGAGACTAATCCGTTTGTCTATATTTAGTGTGGCTACATTCATCTCACTAGCAACATGAATGGTGATGACCTCACCATTGAATGGAAACTTGATCTTTTGGTGCAGCGTTGATGGCACACCTCCCAAAGAATGCTACCATGGGCGCCCAAATAGAAAGTTTATTGTAGGGGGAATGTCTATCACAATAAATTATATCCCCTTTTCAATCAGCCTCACTTTAACCATTGTCTTGAATATGCTTCCACTTGTCTCTTAGAGTCATCGTAAGCTCGAATAACAACATCTGAAGATTTTAGATCAGACAATTCCACCTTAAACTTTGAAAGAATTTTCAATGGACAAACATTTAAAGCCGAACATTCATCAATCATGACATTTCCTATTATCATACCCCTTACTTCTGCCTTTATAAATAAAGTCTTAGTGTGATTTCTTCCTTCAGGAGGAAGCTTGTCATCAAAAAAGGTGGTTGTGAGGGGGTTATGTTGAACACACCCCATAATATCAGCTATAGAAATAGATGACAAGATCGAAATTTTGAACATAGCTTTCAGCAAAGCTTCTCGATGTTTCTTGGAAGAGACGATTAGGTCCCACATGTTCACATTTGCATGGATTCTTTTTAACTGTATAATCAAAGCATCATCTATAGTATCTTTCTTTGACACAATCGATGGGCTAGCTTTCTCATTTTCCTCCCTTGGCTTCACAATATTTGGTTGGTACACTCGACCAATGTGGGTCATATGATTCACTACTTTTGCTTCTTCCTCTCCCTCGCTACTCCAGATGTCAAGAGTAACGGGATTCACTATCATCTCATCTTCACTTCCTACCCAAACTTCCTCTTTTTGATTGAACCATTCCTTGTCGCTATCATCCCATACGTTTAAAACCATCACATAAATCTGCTCCAACAGCAACTCTCATCAATCAAATTCTAGATCTCATGTCTCAACAAAAGCTATTGGTCATTGGTGTAACCGTTGCCTTGGTGAAAATGACAGAATGCATTGCAATCAAAGCCCTTGGGCAAAGGTACTAGAGGAGGTCTTAGTATGAGTGGTCGAAAAAGACCTGCTGACTTCACCTTTTCAACCACCTTCGAGAGAGGAGTTCTGAGGTTAGGGAATCTTCTTTGTAGCACATTAGTAGCTCTCAAATCTAGGGTGGCAGTAGTTGTGTTCTTGTTTGCACTCGGGGTCTTTCCAGATGAACTAGACCCTTGGAAACAGGATTTATTGAAATTCCCCGTACAGTTCCCATGCTTCTTATCTTCTCTTATCTTGTCTTCTATGGCGGTCCCAACTTCATACACTTGTGAGAATCAGTTAAGGGCATGTAATACAATTTCTCTCGGAAAGCTAGCAGAGTCCCATTAATAAAGATCTTAATATGCTACTTGGTATTAGGACGGTTTCTCATTTGCGCGACCTTGGCTCTCCACCTAGCCATATAATCAGTTAAAGGTCTCATCATTTTTCTGCACAATAACTTCAAGATCCCTCAAGTTTACGCTCATTTGAAGGTTCTAAGCATACTCTTGTAAGAAAATTGTGGTGAGTTCGTTCTAATCTTTTCTCACCTTCTTTTCAAGATTATAATACTAAGTCTGAGTGAACCCGGTTAAGGACATGGGGAACATCTTTAGAATCTCCCTTGATGGTAGATCCTCCAATTCCATTATTTTTTTATACTGCACGACATGCACCTTAGGATAACCTGTGCCATCATATTTTGCCACCTTTGGCACCTTATAGGTCAAAGGAGTTGTATGCTTTAACTCAAGCTCATCATCATCATCATTGTCGATGTCTACATAATGATCCTTTCCCTGGGATTTCATAAAGATGTGGAGCCTTTCTAGCTCCTTGTTTAGCTTTTCAAATTTTTCCGACACAACTGGCTCGGGCTCGAGCTTGGTCTTCTTTGCAGGCATCTTCTTAGCAAAGTATTCCTTGTCCTGCCAAAATGTCATCCACGTGCTCTTTTCTTTCGGACTTGCCCTTGGCCTCATCATCTTCTATTATCACCTAATCCTTACCTTTATCCGACCGTAAGAGCTTTTCTCGGCTAGTTGGCACTATCTTTTCAACTATCTTCTCAATATCTGAGATAGGAATATTGATCTCAGCCATACTATTGATAGAGGTAGAAGATGAAACTGATAAATCTGCTTGAATTGGAAAGTTCTTAATCTCAATGCCGGAGTCTAAAGAATTGGTAGGAAATGAAACAGGCAAGTTGGAGGGGGTTGAAGGTTCTTCAACTCTAACCAAGCAATTGTTTGCTCTTAACCAATTGATTTCTTGTGAAGCTTTTTCCCTTCGAGGTGCTATCTTGACTGTATAAAATAAACGTTAGCAAACACAACATGATGCATGTATACGTGGATCTTGAATATGGTATGGCATACAAAAATGTAATCACGACATCGTGAAATGCAAAAAATGCTGTATTCCATCGTGACCTTACCACGACTGCTCGACACCAAAAACCAAAGAAGGGCTCTTGAGAACTGATAGGATCAAAATTTGCCCTATTTTATAGTGAAATATTTGTAATGGCCTTTTGTTTATTATTTTGTATCCCCTTTCTTTTTGCCTCAAGTGTAATAATACTTGAGCAGGGTCTTTTATTTATATATATTTGAGATTTTTCTTCTTTTCTCTTTTTCTCTTTTGGCATTAATAATATTTGGCTCAAAATAGACTCATTTCATTACTTTCAAAAAGTTGACTTTCTACATTGATTGTTCTTTTGAGGCCCTAACCAACTATTTACAATTTTGAAACTCAAATCCTAAGAGGTTTGATTTGGCTTTGCATCCTGTACAGTGAAGTGTACGATTTCCACAAGATGGTTAGCGATATTGCGCATGAGTGTGAATCGCACCTCCACACCTTGGAAGAGAGTCATGGCTTCAAGTTGCACTTGATTTATTTCAAGCAAAAGTTGATGAGCCTCTTCTAATTGGACTTCTCTAGTTGGAGTTAGAATTGGAGGAGCTTCCCTCTTAGGTACTTGGGCTTCGACCTTGTAGTCATCATTGGAAAGAGCTCATTTGGCTCATTTTGCTTTTGGCACTTCCCTTAAGTCCTTTGCCCTTTGGTGCTTCGAAAATCGGGATCAAGCCATAATAGAATATATCTATATGGCTTCAATAAAACAAGTTAAGTGATGCATGAATAAAGCACAACATAATCATAGCAAATATATACAAACAAGAGGAGAAGGGAGTTGGTAAATGCATGATCTTCGCCCTTATATCTCCCACACATGATTCAAGGTCAAAGGTCTTTCTAAACCCTATGACATAATGGGTGGGCCCATAAACCATCATAGGATTTTGGACCAACGCCTCTCGCATTTATTGTATGAATGCAACAATCATAGATTATTAAGGTAATCATAGAGGAAGGAACTAAGGTCAATTACATGAGCTTTGGTCGGGTTTATACAGTTTTGGATATTCCATAAGCGAGAATTTGTTGTTTCCTCCCATTTGCTTTGGGTCTAAGCAAATGGTGATAGCGGATTGTGCCAATTCTTTTGATATACCAAAAGGTACTTGACTTATGAGTGGTGTATATTTGTGGCCGATCCCAACAGTCGAGTAGAGTGAAAGGATCACAACTCCAATATCACCTTTTAGGGTTTAGGGTAAAAAAGAGATTAGGAAAAGATAAATGTATGAATGACATTTATAAGTACAAAAAGCAAACTCAATTTAAAGTTAATAGCGTTATTAAAGATTGTGAATAAGTGGACAACTTTTGGAGTTAACTTTCTTCCCCAACCCAAAATCGAAAACCAGAGACCGCTGGTTCAATCCCCAGTAGAGTCACCAGACTGATGACACGCGATTTTTCCATGAATGAAGGAAAGAATCTGATTGAACGGGCTTGGTTAATTTTATTTACTAAATTAGTTTTCTTTATTTAACCCATTTTTTAATCCTCGAAAAATGGTCCTCTTACTTTGGTAAGAGTTTTATTTTTTTTAAGAGTCACCACCCTTATTAAGAAAAATTCTCGAATTAGTCAATTCTTTGGAATCAACTAATTTGGTTTTAAATCAAATAAAAAGTCCAAGAGTTAGGTACGATATGGGAAGGTGTTAGGCACCTATAACGCCGGATTAAACTGGCCTTCTCGTTGTCTATTAATTCACAATTACTCAATAATACCATTAAATAAAAATTGAGATGTAAAACCCTTTTGATGCAATTTTTTGGAAAGCATATCAATCAAGCATTTTAATGAAACACAACACATAAAAGTAAACATCCAAAGAAGGGGGTGAGGAGAAAAGAATACATACCACACCTAAAGTACATTCTACCCATTGCCCTCCAAATTTCACAAATCCCATAACTATTAAACAAGCAATAAATGAGACTCATTAAGGTCTTACATTTTGCCATAATATAACATTAAAGCAAAGTAAAATAAAACATCCAATTAATACAAACACAATATACAAATCATTCACATAAACAATAAATTCAATTAAGCATTATAAAACTATTTAGATAAATGTTACAAATTATAGAAAACCTGATATGTATAACTTCTATAATCCGCTAAGTGTATATATATACACCACTTTATGATTCATTATATAGGTTAGACATGTTATGCAGGCCAACCTATGATATGACCCATTTGAATTCGTGTCACATGCGGATTATCCATTTATGATATGAATCTATTTAAACACAATTCTACCCCGCTATGTTAGGTGAGATGAATCATGTTTAAGTGCTATGACCTATTTTGTATCCCTACTAAAAATGTTGAGTTATAAAGATAATTGATTTCTTTTATAGAAATAAAGACCATTTTGACTTCTGAACTTATTTAATTGGATAAAAAATATTAGAATTCACATTTTCAGTTAATTTAATACTTGAACATGCTGGTAAATTTAATATTTTGGATCTATTTAACTCATGATTTTTCGTTATACTTACAATGCGAGAATCTTTATATAAATATTTATTAAAACTATAGCTAGAATCGACTGTATAATTTATTAAAAAATTAATTAAATATGAAATAAAAAAAATGATACATAAAGTATCCTGTATCCCTTGGCGGATAATTTTGAGTTCATAAATATATAATCATTTGATCATTTTAAGACTGAACTTTATTATTGAGTTATTGCATATAAAATCGATGCATTTCTTAGATCGAACATATTATGGTTATACTGCGTGTTTTGTAAATTTACTATATTAGAAGAAATTATATTTTTCTAAATTTTAAACTTTTATTTAGAAGTGTTAGAAAAAGTTTTGATCTGAGTGTTTTAAATGCAAGGGGTAAAAGTCAATCCTATTAAATTGAATCAATTCATTAATTTGTAAAAAGTCAAATCAAAATATTTAACGGTTAAATTGAGTTAAATTGACTTGAAAAGTGAAATCTAATCTTTTCAATTATTTTAAATAAATATATAAAACTTGAAGCATATTGGGTGACATGACACAATTCTAAAATTTTGGTTTGTTTAGTTAGATTTTTTATTTTTTTTAATTAAAGAAAATAGAATATAATATCATTTATAAATATCGATGAAGTGAAACTAGTATCATTAATAATATTAATAATATTTATAATTTTTAAAAATTAATATAAAATTAATAACATCATTAATATTTTGAAAATGTTTCATTTTTTAATAAGTAATAAAATTTTAATTTTTTAATAATTAATGATCAATAAAAGTCATTAATATTATTTTAAATATCTATATAATTATAAAGAAATTAAAAAAATATTAATATTTTTTTTTTCTATTTTAAAAGTAATTAATTTTTTTATTAATATCTATTTGGCCTTTTTATTTTATTCATTTTATTATTTTTTATAATTTATTTTTTTAACTTAAATATTAGTGAAGCATATATAATGATATTTTTAGTTTTACAATTATTATTAAAATTTATGATCCTTAATGTTTATTTAAAATAGCAAACTTTGAAATTCCTTTTTATAATAATTAGTTAAATTAATAATACCATTTATATTCAAATAATAAAAAATTGAATATCTGCTCAAAAGTGGACATGAATGATTCATTGAACCACCGATTTAAATTTTTTAAGATGTTGAACCTGAACCGATCTTTAAATCGCCAGTTCCATTACGGTTTTCAGCTGTGTATCATAAAAATTCGGTTCTAAGATTACATATTTATTTCAAAAAAATTAATATGAGTTTAAAAAATATTGGCAAATTTTATTTTAAATAATTTTTAGAATGCCCAAACTCATATAGAAATACAATTAATTAATTTTAAATAATAAAGAAATAAGTTATCGTTTTATTTTGTCTAAATGCTATTAATTAAATAAATTATTAGAAAATTTTAAAAAATTTTTTAAATAATGTAATTTTTAACTAAGTAAAAATTTTAAAAGAAAAACATTAAACTCCTATTTGTATCATTTTTCACTTTTTTTTTTATCATTTTACCATTTTAGATTTTCAACTTTTCAAGTAAAGTGTATTCCCAAAAAAAAAAAAAACGCTTAATTAAAGTATATTATGTAGTAAAAGGTTATTTAGACTTTTAGATGCCTATAGAATAGACTAAATAATTACAATTTTAAAAATAAAAATATAAAATTTTTGGTTTAAATCGGAGCGAAACCACGAGCCCTATGCCGGTTCAAATTCAGATTTTAACATTCACATAAATCTTAACAGACCCTTGAATCGACATCTCCGATTTAAAACTTTAAATCTATGATTTTAATCCAGTTTTAGTTCATCTGTAGTTCAAATTGAACTCAGGGCCATGCTTACTCAAAAAACGCATTACATGACTAATTTTAAATAAGTTTAGAGGTGTTAAAGTCGCTAAATTGACTTCTATTTTTTTGTAATTGTTAATATTCTTTTAAACAAATAATCCTCTATCTTAGTGGTAATGGATGATGCCGTCTTTCGGGTTCAATTGTTGACCATTCAATCATTTAAATATAATTTGTATTCTTCCTTTCCTTCAACGGGCTTCATAATGGGCTTTTATAATGGACTGGGCTTGAAAGTGTATAATAATATTATTGTATAGCAACAAATGAAAAAAAAAATCTTTTAAAATAATAAAAATTAATATCAACCTTTCGTCTGTATAAGAAGAGGTTCCAAAATATGGCGGGATTTTTCCAGGCTCTGGGAAATATAACAGCCACAAATCCAACGAGCACTCTGTTTCTCCTTCCATACGCCATCATTGGTTGGTTGTCTCCTCAGTCCTCATGGCTTGTAAGCTGTTATTCACTCCAATTCCTGAATTTCCTTTTACACATGGAAGATTATCGAAATTGCCACTGAATAATTCTTCTGGGTATTGCTCTTTCAAGTGCCTTTCAAGCTCCAAAAGAGTAGTTCCATCTTCCTCATTAGTTGTTCGTGCTGTGAAAGAAGAAGTGATTCAGTCACCAAATTCAGAGTCTACCCATGATTCTATAGCTGCTACTCCTTCCTCTTCCAAGCTCGTTCTTGTTGTTGGTGGCTCTGGTGGTGTTGGTAAGCTAAGCTCTATCTATCTCTTGCCCTTTTTTCTCATACCCAAAATAGAGTCTTTTTATTGATCAAGATTCTGGGTCTCACTAATTAAAATTAAGTGTTATGTAATTTGTTGCCATGATTGTGATAGTGGAAATGCTGTGGAAAAAAGAAGAAGAAATTGAGAAATTGTTACATTTGTGTTTCTTGTGATTATTTTGATTGGTGGTGATGATCCTTACTTCCTTAGCGTGAATTTACAAATGAATTCCTTATGGATCTATTTGGATGGTTTGTCATTTGAAGTTATTGAGTATTTGGATTTGTGTTTTTCAAGGGTAAAATCATAGAGAATCAACATAATGTCAAATCCAATTGCTTAATCATTTGGATCACATGAATGAAAATTTGCTTTTAATAAAATTTATTTGTGAATGAATTATAATGTTTGTAACCGTAATCCTTAAATTTTGAATTCTTTTTCACACTTAGTTCAAACCAAACCATTCCATAGAACTAATGAGATAGGATTCCAAATGAATTGATTTATAACAAAAATGAAATGTATAAATTTACAAATGAATTCTATAAAATTTTATGGGATTCATTTGTAGGAAAATGCTTAAAGAATTTATGATTACAACCATGCTTAAAGAATTTATGATTATGATTGACAAATATGGTGAAATCCACAAGTTGCTTTGTCTTCCATTTTGGGAAAGGATGTGATGCCTTAATTGATTAGAATGTGTCGTTTTGCATTTGTATAGAGTTTGAGAGGAATCTATATTAGACACGTATCCAGTAAGATACATGGAAATATTTCCATATGATATAAAACAACTATTATCACTAAACATTCCTTTGATGGCAATTAGAATCAGCATATTGACTATGAGTTCTGAGGGTTTAGGAGTTTTTCTATTTTTGGACCTGTAATTGCTGATGATATATGACAATTTTTGCATATTATTGTAATAGAAAACAAACTTTCATATCAGAAGATTGAAGGGTATATATAACTTATGATCCATCTTTTATCTCTGGATTACACTTAATGCCAATAAGATGTCTGGCATTACTACAGAGAACAGTATGTCTGATAAAAATGACATCAGAAATTGACTTCAATTAAAGATTTTTCCTTGCTTCTTGATCCTGCATGTATTTACTTGACAGAAAAACCATGGTCGTGAAACTAACCTTTCATGATCAATTTGATTTCTTTTGTATTATCCTGCAATGGGCTTCACAGTTTTTCTAAAGCTATATGTAATGGTTGCCGCCAATTTTCATGTTGGAGTTCTAATGTGTAACTTTTTCTGTATTGTAGATTGATTTCTTCTTCTTCTTCCCTACTTCGTGGAAAATTAATATGTCTATCCCTTTTCAGGGCAGTTGGTAGTGGCATCATTGCTTGACCGGAATATCAGGTCACGCTTGTTGCTACGAGATCCTGAGAAAGCAACAACACTGTTTGGCAAACAAGACGAGGATAAGCTGAAAGTAACCTTTTCTTGGCTTATGCACACTACATATTGTTACTATACCTAAAAAATAAAGTAGCACAAACAAATTTTTTGCTTTAAAATTCTTTTCTTTCCTCAGGACATAGAACATAATCATAAAGGGCTATTAAAACTTGCTAGGTATATAAGGGGGACACTCGGAACCCGGAGGATCTAGATCCATCAATATTCGAGGTTTGTATATCTTCTTATTCATGCATCTGTCCTTTTAACTTTTTTTCTGAAGGCTGAAAAGAGAACTTGGGTATATGGCCTATCTAGTTACTTATGCAATATGAATTTTCTTGTAGGGAATCACACATGTGATATGCTGCACAGGAACAACAGCCTTTCCTTCGAAGCGATGGGATGGAGATAACACACCAGAAAGAGTAGGTCAGAAGTTTCTTTCCTTGTAATTAATAAAATTTCAGGATGAAATCCATCTGTAGCTTCAGTTTTATCAGCAGAAAATTACCTCTTTAGTGATGCTCAACATGATGAAACTGAATTTTGTGTGACATCCAGTCAGTTTAATCTACCAGGTCTACAGATTCCTGAAAAAGAAAAAGAAAAAGAAAAAGAAAAAGAAACATAAAAAAATCAAAAGCCATAAAAGATCTTAAACCTTCATGTGGAATAGATTCTGCAAATTGATGGGGTCATTGGCCAATGAATGGCTTGGATCATTTAAAAGCTTACTTCACTTTGGAGTGTGAGTAATATAGAGAGATGCAGATAATAAGAAAATGCTGAACCTAGATCATAAATTGTGCCTACACAATCATCAGAGTAATTGGAATAATGGCATATGCATTAATGTAACTAATATTGTTCTTTTTTTTTTTTTTCTTTTTCTTTTTTGATAATGATAATAACAGTAATATCTATACACCCCTTTGAAAGGCTCCTGTCTAATTTGAGGTGAAGAATCCCTGTATTAAGTACCTTTTCTTTTTGGTATTCTGAGCATCTATTTCCATGTAAACAAGTCAAAGATTGTGGGACCAACTGATCCGAGTATAAACCCATATTGATTTGGTTCTTTGATGTTGTGACTTTGGTACTTAAGTTCTAATTGTACATCCATAAATGAGGCTGTTCTGGAGAAAAGCTGAAACTGTTTGTTAATATCTCCGGTTATTTGCTGTCCTGTGGATTCTACCTGATAATTATTGTTATTTCATTATAATAAACCCGTTGAGGAACTGCTTTACATTAATTTGTGTAAACTATTTTGTGGCTTCCATTCATGAAGATATATGAATGCATTCATGCAGAAAATGTGCACATTTAATTCCATTAACTCTTTTATTTTCTCTAAAGATTGGGAGGGGGTGAGAAATCTCGTCTCTGCATTGCCTTCATCATTGAAGAGAATCGTTCTTGTTTCATCAGTTGGTGTAACCAAGTTCGATGAGTTGCCATGGAGGTGAGATCTATTTAGTTTTCCATTGAGCCTAGCCTATAGCTTGATTTTGGTTTGAGATCAACAAAACAAAATTGCTGATCGTACTGCCAATGAATGCACCAGAAATATCTACTTTAGATGGTGAATTTAATATGCACATTACTGTAGGAAAAATGAAAGAAAACACTGGTTATGTTCATAATCACTCTTTCTTTCTCTTTGGTGTGGACAAAATCCGATGCTTTGCTCATTAGATTTGACAGTTTCTTTACACTTTTAAAATGGAAGGAAATAGGAGTTGGGAAAATTAGTCTCAGTTTCTTTACAGTTTCTTTACACTTTTAAGGACACATGAATAGGTTGCAACAAAAGGATATTAATTTGTTTTTCTGAAAGTGTTTTCTCAATTGAGAATCACTTTTATGAAATGATTTGGGTCTTTTTATGCTTTAGGAGGAGATATATGCCTGGAACCTATGATAGCTTATGAATGTAACTACTCTGAATTTGAAAGACACATATACGTGCTGGCTTGGACCTGACTTCTGCTTATTGAAGCATTTGGTTATCAATTTTAATCATTAAAAAAAATCAATATATGTGTTGAATCATGAAATACAGAGACACAACTTTGCGCCTTTCTGATTCTATATTTTGCCACTAATTTCCCTTTGTTTGTCTTTATCAACCCCTTGAAGTTCCTCTTAAAAAGAAGCAAATGATATAATATTCTACACTTCTGTGTGATCGTACTGAATTTATTCGTTTTGAAATTTTTCTTTGCAGCATTATGAATCTTTTTGGTGTTCTTAAGTACAAGAAGATGGGGGAGGATTTTGTTCGCCAGTCTGGTCTTCCATTTACCATTATTAGGTGTGAGATGATAACTCAATTTTTCTGATCTTGGGATATTAACAATTCAGTGTAGTAACTAGTAGAGAACAATTTTCACTATGCAATTGCACATTATTTCATGTATGTTTACAGCACATTTCTATGTCTCAGAGCTGGTAGATTAACTGATGGACCTTACACATCATATGATCTGAACACCTTGCTCAAAGCTACTGCTGGGCAACGGCGTGCAGTTCTTATTGATCAAGGTACAATTTTAAAATTTTGGTTCCCAGTGAAAATTTAATAAAGTGAACTTTCTATCTTTAGTAGGGTGTGCTACACTCCACGCAGCCACTTCACCAGTTTTTTGAACATCAAATTTATCATTGAATTTCAGTGATAAACGGGAAATAAATTCAACAAATATAAGAACATCTTTCCCATCTCTATTCTCTTAACAGTTTTTATGTTTGTGTTCTCAGGCGATAAGCTTGTTGGAGAGGTAAGCAGACTCGTAGTCGCAGAAGCTTGCATTCAGGCATTGGATATAGAATCTACTGAAGGTCAAATTTATGAAATTAACTCTGTTGAGGTAATAAAAATATTTGAATGCTCAATAAATATAACCATTAATTGTTGGAAACTTTCACACGCATGGACATACAAACAAATATAAACAGTCAAAAATACACAACCAATTTGCCCACGTCCATCGAGCTTTGCGATTTCGTTTACAATAGACAGAGAAATATATAGATTAAGGTTCCTTAGCCATTTACCCTTCCACCTTACTGAGGCCTGTAGATTTTCAGTAATTCTTAGATAATGAGCCACACACACACACACACACACACATATTTCAGTTCAACTTTTGAATTAGTTATTGTAAAGCTTTTGAGTAATTGCTTCATTTTGCTGAACTAAGATTTGCATTTGTGCAGGGCGACGGCCCTGGAAGCGATCCCCAGAAATGGAGAGATCTATTCAGAGCTGCCCAAACCCAATGACAGAATGTTATCCTATTCATTGAAAAATTAGTATAAAGTGCTATATCGCAATATAAATTGTGTACAGTTAATTAAAGTTGCTAAGCTTTGAAACATGCTTAATATATTTTCACATTTTTAGTTTATGTTGCATGGAAACGGAAATGTGGAAATGATAGGGAATATCACGGGGAACTGTATTTATACAGCGAATAAAAAAGAAAATAAAATTCAAAGAAATTAATTGGAAGCCATTTTATTGACAGAAATGAACAAAGAAAGAAGTATAGAGCCCTAAACAAATTTGACCGAATAATAAATAAATGTTGGTAATTATTTAAGCTTGTGATCCTGATTTTTCATCAGCATCACCTTTATCTCCATCTCCTACAATTTTCTTCCAGAACCAATGGTTTTGAAAGAGAAGGTATACCTCTTCTATTGGTACTTGCTTTGTTTCTGGCAAGAGGAAGAAGATGAAAGCAGTCATGATCACCATCAATCCGGCAAACAGCAAGAAAATCCCATACCGGAGGTGACAGAGAGAGACGAGGAAACATTGAGCTATCAAAGCAGTGAAGATCATATTAACACAGACAACTATACTCTGTCCAGCTGATCTTGTCTCTAATGGAAAGAGTTCACTTGGAACTAGCCAACCCAGTGGACCCCAAGACCTTCCAAAAGCCAGCACAAATAAGCAAAGTGCAACTACTAAGAAAATGCCAATTCCTTTTGGAAGGGTTTGTCCTTGTCCGAACTTGAGGGCTAAAGTTACACCTGTAGCAACCTGCAAATCAAGAAAATACACATTCAAAGCCCAGAAGATATGCATGCAAACTCGAACAAAAGATTTTGAAGTAGTAGGTTTAAGGTAGCTATACCATACAGACGAACATTTCAAAACCAGCTTCAAGAAAGAAAGCTCTTCTGCCAAATTTATCTACGAAAGCCATTGACATAAGAGCACCAACAACCAGAGCTCCACTTGTTATAACAGATGAATATAGAGATGCACCAGAACCAAAACCCAAGCTTTGAAAAAACACAGGAGCATAGAAAAGAATGGAATTATTTCCTGTCAATTGTTGAAACATTGGAATTCCTATAGCTCCTATTACCAATTGAGGCCTATTTTTCCTTCTGAAAAGATTCCTGAAAGGATGTTTTATTGCTCGAGCTTCATTACTTGCATCCATAAGATCAGCAAATTCAGCATCGATGTTCTTAGTACCTCTGACTTTCTGTAATACTTGTTTGGCTTCTTCTAATCTCCCTTGTTCTACGAGGCTGTTTGGTGTCTCAGGAAGGAAAAGGCCACCAATAAACATTAGTGTTGCTGGAACTGTAGCTAAACCAAGAGATAATCTCCATCCCCATGGATGGATTTTTTCAGTTCCATAATTTATCAGAGTCGCTATCAGAATTCCTAAGCAGGTTGTAAGCTGAAACAGTTGGTTAACCGCTCCTCGGATTTTTGCTGGAGCCATTTCTGAGAGATATAAAGGAACTGCCTGCAACATTAATTACAAACATTCAATAAAATTATTACACCAAAATTAACTAATTGGACAAATTTGAAGCAAATGATTCCTAGCCCAATGACAAGGGTGATGCTGCTATCACAAGAGGTGAGATGCTAGGTGAGACTCCCCGTAATGCTCTCCGCCATCCCCAGGCTGGTATGCAGGACCGAACTTTAAGTGAACTAGGTTGCGGGCATCATGCTCTAATAAGAAGAGATGATGTCTCCATAGAAAAAGAGCTCTATGGGCAGTACAGGGCAAACGCAGTTCTACGTGGGTGAAAGTTTCAGTATAGGCAGTTCTACGAAGTCCTGAATACCTCAAAGGCCTTGAGCCTAGACTTGAATGTGGCAAGTTGAGCCTTTATAATCAGATACTATGTTAAGAACCAGGGTCGCAGGTCCGGTTAGGAACAATGGGGTGGGCTTTTTGGCCCTTATGGGTTAGGTTGCCCTTAACGGGCAGATTATATAATATTTCTTTTATCATAGTAATTTAAAATTAATTATTACCTGGTTGCTGAAGCCAATGCCTACTCCAAGAAGTACTCTTCCGATGATTAGCATCCAAATGTTCACAGCAGCTGCATTAAGAGTTGCACCCAGAAAGAAACTAATAGATCCCACAATAATGCTTCCTTTCCTGCCTTTATTTCTCGTTACATGGGATGCTCCAAAAGTGGAAATGAGGGCTGCAAAATACAATGATGATGTAAAAAGTGTTAGAATCTGATTGTCATACTTGCAGTAATCTGTCTCATTGAGATGCTTTTGTTTTCTCCTGTACACTTTCGGAAAGAAATGCTTCAAGAAATCATCCATGGAAGTTACTCCACCTGAAATTAAACCAATCCAAGATTAATACATATTAGTGCAGACTTAGTTATGAACCGAGTGAAATGAAAGTGCGTAGGCCCCAACTTGTATCTCACCAGATACACCAAGATCATACCCAAAAAGTGATCCTCCAAGTGCTGCAACAACACAAGCAAATATGAAATAACCAGTAATTCTATACTCATAAAGATGAGCTCTTTTTAGATTTCCATCACTTGTAAAACCCCCTCCAGCCATCTCTTTTGATCGAGCCTTTCTCACTATAATCTCCTCTTAATCTTTCACTGCTAGCTTCAGGTTATATGGTGATCAGGGTCTTCAAGTAATAGTTAATTGATAAACATCAACAAAATGAATCTTAACTCCTCCTCCACATATATACTATGGTTTATTTTGGGTTTTTTCAACTATAAATGAGAGATTAACGTATGCAAAATCAGGAAAGAAGTGATAAAAAAGATTTAGATATTATCTTAAGCAATATAAATAAGATTTTTTATATTTTGGAATTTGATCCAATTTAATTAACCATGAGATGTGGATAAGGATATATTAGCAATCTGACTAGATCCTTACGTTCTAAAATATTAAAAACTAAAAATTATTAATTAATTTGAATTCAGTTCTGTTCTTTTATTTACTTTTGAATCGTTTATTTATTAATAATTTTGAAAGATTAGTTCAATCTAAATTGAATTATTTGATTGGAAAATGAAAGCCAATTATCTAACTTAAAAAAAAAAAATTTGTAACTGAAATTTATTGTTCTCATTTTGCAGGGAAGGGTTAGCAAATTGAATTTTTATAACCTTTTGACTAAGGTGAACTCTCATTTAGCTAGTTGGAAAATTAATTTCCTGTCTTTTACGGGCCAAATAACTTTAGTTAAGTCAATTTTAATAGCCTTGCCGAATCACATTATTCAAACAATTTATCTTTTCATTAGGATATTCATGGGTGAAGTGGGATATTATTTCTCCTTTTTTAGCTCAAGATACCACGACAAGAAAATAATTTTTTACCGATAAAATACCCAAAAAAAAAATATCGTTATTTATCATTGTTTTGAAAATCGGATCTGACCGATTGGTTTAACCGAAAGCCGGACTGTGGTCTGGACTGGATTGTATAAAAAACTGCAAGTCAAAAAAACCGGCCTGAACCAATAAATACCGAATGAAAATCGGCTAAAAATCAATGAACTGAGTCAGTTTAAAATTGGTTCAATTCAAAATCTGAATTTTTCTATAAAATGTGGGCATTTTTTAAAATTTGGGCCTCTTAAGAATTGAACCCACTGATTTTTTTTTTTTTTTGTTTTTAGACCTATTTATTTATCTATCTATATATATAATCATGAAAAAAAAAAAATCAAACAGCTTAATTTGCACTTTGTTCTTCAGGTATTTCTATTTTTCTTTTTTTATAAATTTTCTCATTTTCTAATTGATTTTTAAACACTACCTTTTCTATATTTAATCTAATATATACAATATTTAAAATTTTAAATAATTGATACTTTAAAATTTTTTGAATTTTGAAATTAAAACTTTTAAAATTTTTGATTTTTTTTCTTATTTATATCTATCTACGTGTACCTATATCTATTTATATATACCTCAGTTCGAATAATTTTTTTTCAAAGTGGTTTTCTCTTTTTTTCTATTGCTTTTCAATTCTCTGAGTTTTGATTATTACTTTATTTATTTCTTTCTTTATATATATGTATGTTCAATTCAAACATGTCATTGCCTTCTTCTTCGATTGAGATAATGTTAACTCTTTGATCTTTTTTTCTTTTTAAGATTTTTTTTAAACTTTTTGTGTAATTTTTTATGGGGTTTTTTTTTTTTTTTTTGCATAACATTCTCCTCTTTAATCTTATTTCTTTAATAATATTTTCTTTGTTATGTCACCAATCATGTGTGTAAATGTAGGTATGAAAAATATTATATTGATGGAGATGAAAATGAAGGAAAAACTAACTACAAATTCATTTATGTATTCTTTTATATTTATTATATTTTTAGCAAATTTTAGATAACTGTAAATTGTAAATTTTTTTCATTCATTGCTTGTGTCATGATCCAAAATCGTGGATCGGACTAGCACTAGAGCCCAGGTAAGCTTAAGGTCTCCGAGGCCCGTAATAGGCCTAACTCACGTGAATCTATTTCTTATCGATCGACTTTAGGAACAATAAGCCCATGTTATGACGTTATTAAACCATTCTATCAATATCTCTGGCCATCTTCAATATTTCAAATAATTCATAGCTCGAATCTGCATATATTTTTATTGTACAATTCACGTCATTCATAATATGGGCCAACAGGTCCATCCATAACCTTTAGAGAGACAATTAGAAAATAATCCATAGGTTTACTGACCAGCACACTACTAATTTTTACAAAATAAAATGTAGAGCAAAACATTCTAACTGCGGAGCCTAGTAAATGGACGCGAATCCATTCATACACACAATATTGTATATTTAAACATTATCAAAAGATGGAAATTACTATTGTAACTCTGCGAAGAAGGATGCGAGCTTATCTGGATCTGCAATATGTCTACCTCCTAGGAAAATTTTAAGGGAAAGGAGTGAGTTTCACAAACTAAATGAATAATAATAAATAATACATAATCCAAACAGTCACGCAAAATACTTTTCAAATTTATACAGTGAACACCCGTTCAATCAAGCGCATGTCACAACATCAGAATCCATAAATAATATCACCTTCAAGGAATCACATCAAATGGAAATTGGTCAGTGGTGTTACCAAAACCCCTTAAATATATCATCAAAATAGACCACAACAAACTTGCCTAAAAAAGCACGTAAAACATGGTTCATTAATCACATGAAAGTGTCAGTGCATTAGTCAAACCAAATGGCATAACAATCCACTCATATAAGTCATATTTAGTCTTAAAGGCAGTTTTCCATTCATCACCTAATTTGATGATATCCACTCATTAAATCAATTTTTGAAAAGTATTTACTACCATGCAGTTCATCTAACATATCATCTAGCCTAGGAATTGGATGGCGATACTTAACTGTGATCTTGTTGATAGCTCGGCAGTCAACACACATCCTCCAAGAGCCATCCTTCTTAGGCACATGTAGTACAGAAACTGCACATGGGCTCATACTCTCCCTCACAAAACCCTTAGACAACAGGTCATCAACTTGACGCTGCAACTCCTTAGTCTCCATGGGGTTGCTCCTATAAGCTGGTCTGTTAGGAATTGTTGCTCCAGGCACAAAGTCAATCTGATGCTCAATGCCTCTTAGGGGTGGCAGTCCGCTAGGCATTTCATCAGGAAACACATCAGAAAACTCCTGCAACAAAGAAACAAAACTAGAAGGCAAAGAAGAAGTGTCAATGTTAGTCAAATGAAGCAAAATCTCCTTAAAACGAATCATCAAGACTGGCCTACCCTCATTAACACTGCTTCGGATCTCTCTCTCTCTCATATACATGTTTTGTTTCTTTCTTCCCTCTCTTGGTTTTTCACTCACCAATGTGCCATTTAATTGTTTCTTTTCACTCTTGGCCTCTTTTCCCTTTCTTTCATCATTTTTCTTTTCTCCCTCTCCATGAATACAATTCTGCCCCTCTTTCTCTAATATCTTCATTTGGTCCAAATAGACCTCTTATGGTGTCAAAGGAGCAAGAACCACATGCTTACCCAAATAGGCAAAGGAGAACTGGTTGGTGTACCCATCATGCTGGACTCGCCTGTCAAATTGCCATGGGCGGCCTAAAAGAATATGCCCAGCTAGCATAGGCACTACATCACAGGTGACCTCATCCTTGTACCATCCAATAGAAAATGGTACCTTCACTTGCTTATTCACCCTCACAGAACCCGTATCATTTAGCCATTGAAGTTTATATGGCCTCGGGTGCTTGTCACATACCAAACCCAATTTCTGCACCATGCTCAAACTAGCTACATTAGTGCAACTTCCACTATCAATAACCAAAAGGCATACCTTGTCAAGTACCAAGCATCTCGTATGGAAGATGTTCTCTCGCTGTTCTAGGCTCTCTTCTTGAACTTGCATGTTGAGAACTTGCCTGGTAACTAATAATTGACCCATCTCAGGTTGTAAAACATCTTCGTCAGCCTCGTCATCATCATTGCAGTCCTCAAGTGGCGGCATTGGGTTTTCTTCATCTTTAGATTCAGAATATGTGTATCCATCCCGAATCGCTATTACCCTCTTGTTAGGGTATTGAGAAGCTATATGGCCCTTTCCCAGACATTTGAAACATTTGATGTCTTTACTATGAGTGTTGGGGCTTGGTCCTTTTTGATAAGTTGGAGCATTAGGTGTGAATGCCTTAGACACTAAATTCTGCTCCCTTTTGTGTAGAGCCTTGAAACTATTTCTTCTCCTCCCTTTAGGCCATCTAGCACTCCAAGAGTTGCTGTTGTTGTTGGTAACCCCATTTGTGGTAGTGCTCTTCCCTTTTCTCTGCTTCTCAATTTTTATAGCCATATTCAGCATCTCCTCCATGGAATCATACCTGTACATTTCTATTGCATCAGCTATATCTTTGTTAAGACCCCTAAGAATCAAGCCATAGTCATCTCCTCATCCTCCTCTACATGTGCTCTAGCCATGCACATCTCCATGTCTTTATGGTAGTCTTCCACTGATTTGGCTCCTTGAGTGAGCCTATGAAGCTTCTGTTGCAACTCTCTGAAATAATAAGCAGGACGAAAATGTTTTCTCATTACCTCCTTTATATCCTCCCAATTGTTGATAGGTCATCTACCCACTTTCCTTCTACTCTGATTAAGTTGATCCCACCAAAACAGAGCATAATCTTGGAACTCTAAGGCTACAATCTTCACCTTCTTCTCCTCAGTGTATCTGTTGCAATCAAAGATCATCTCAACCTTTCTCTCCCATTCCAAGTATTCATCTGCGTTATTCCGGCCTTTGGAAGGTGGCACCTTGAGTTTGATGTTACCCAAGTTATCATCTAGTGGTGTGTCGGCCTCAACTTCACCCTCCTCATAGAAGGCATCATTTCTGTAGACACGGCCTCTACCAATCCCTCTTCCTCTACCTCTGTTGTTTCGGCCTCCTCTTGTCCACAAGGGCTCTCTATGCCAGTCTTCATCCTCTTCATCATACTCTTCATGCCAACCTTGTCTAGAGTGCTCTTTGGAAGTGGTTGCACCCCTCCTCGTGGCATTAGGATCATGTTTCTCTGTCTTTTGTTCTTGAAGCTCCAGTCTATCGTTAAAGCTCTCCATAAGCCTAGTGATTCGTCCCATCTCTCTAGAGAAAGCATCTAGAAAGGCTTGTAGTTTTGGATCTTCAACTTTAAGAGGGCTGTCATTCTTGTCTTCAGATGAATCTGACATCCTGAAATAAAACAACAAACAAACTAAAGGAAGATGGTCAGTGTATCACTCCCTCACGTGTTTCTCTCTTTATTTGGCTTTTCTCTATATATGGGTTTTCACTCTAGCCTTTTACCACTCTTTCCACTTGAATAATTGCACTTCAAAATCCCAAAGTTACTATAAAAGTCAAGAGAAAGTTAGGAAAGCAAAGAATATAGCCAAATAATGCGCAAACTTTAACAAGAAAACACAACGTTTTGAATTGCAATACAAGAACAAGAATGCGTATTGCTTGAACTTAATAAACTAAAGTGAAGGAACAAGCAAATAACACTTTAACAATGACAAGAGGCAAAGCATGGGCGTGCTGGAACGTCACGGGTAAGTTTTGGACTTCTAGAGGCTAGCATGGGCGTGCTATGTTTAGCACAGGCATGCTTAGACTTCCAGTGGCTAGCACGGGCGTGCTATGGGGCAGCATGGGCGTGCTTCTCCCTAGCCTGCAGAATCGCCTAGACTTCCAGGGGCTAGCACGGGTGTGCTTCTCCCTAAGTGTGCGGGATCCAAAAATTTCTAAGTACTATAGCTCTAATTGTCAAACAAACAAATAACAGAATACAAGAATCAACAAATAGACAATTCTAGACAAGATGAAAAAAGTTAATTCACTACAAAGCAAAATTAACTATGGACGTAATTAATCTAATTATCAAAGCAAGTATTCAAGAAAACTTTCCCAAGAACAAAATTGTAACCACAGCAATGCTAGAATGTCAAATCACTTCAGTGCTCAATTTTGGGTTGACACAAATCAATTCTTAAGTGCTTGATACGAAACATATAGTTGACTAGCATATGCAAGTATAACATATAATTCTCAAGTGCTTAATTTTTTTTTTTTTTTTGTTCACTTCCAATTCATACTGTAACTAAAAAATTTTTTTTCACGTCTAATTTGCACTGTAACTAACATAATTTTTTTTTTTTTAAACTGCTCTAGCCCTAAGATAGATTGAAATCCATAACCATAGGCTCTAATACAAGATAATGCGATTCTAGCTAATTAACAAGTACTCTTGCAAATTAACAAGGAGAATCTAGCGGAAAGCATGCAATCACGAAAGTATCCGTCAATCCCTGAAACCCCCACGTACTCTTGAAGAGAGAAAGAAAGGAATTTAGACAAGAAACAGAAACTTACCTTCAAGTACTCTTGAAAATAATTCTGAAAGGTGCAATTAATCTTGTAGAACTCACAATCTTAATTACTAAGGTTAATTTGGTTGCATTCATACAATGATGAAGAACACGATCTGTTGTTTGAAAGAACAAGAAAAAAAAAACGTTTAGTTTGATTAATCTTAATGTTGGCTTCCGGCAGCTCTTACAAAATAATATAAATACCCTAAGCTAAACCTAATTTAGCTATTAACTTAAGCTAGTCTAGGCCTAAACCTAATATGGCCCAAATGGGCTTAAATAAATACAAGTCCAAGCTAACTAATTAAAACAAGCATGACTTAAACATTAACTAATCTAGGGCTGACCCAACTCTGGAAAATAAGTTCAACCAGCCTTATACTAATTAATTAAGTCCATTAAAAGAATTTAAACAAAACAGGACAAATGGGCCAGAGGCCCTACACAGCCCATACTTAAGCTCATAATAAAATAACATCCTCCTAAATTTGCCTAAGTATAGAGCATGTAAAATGCATCAATGGGCAGCCTCTTTGTATGCCTCAAGCACCATAACAAACTTTGGTGCTTCTTCAAGTTCAATCTCACATCATGCATAACTATGATCTTGAAGCTCCATTGTGATTTGTTCTTGAACAAATGCATTTAAGGCTACTCGTAACTTGGTTGCACGAGCTCTTGTGATTGGCCCGGCAGGTAGAGCTAGAGGATCCTTTATCTTCTCCCTTGATCCATATCAATTTGCAAGTTTTTTGTAATAATATTTTGTTTGTTTGTTTGTTTGTTGTTATTTATAGAGGAAAAGGAACAATGGGTGAAGGTGAAAGGAGATTTTTATTATTATTATTTTTTTTGTTTATGTTGTGGCTCTTTTGATTTATTGAAAATAATCTGTAGTTATAAATTGAATTTGGAAAAGAAGAGGGAAAGGAATAATGGGTGAAGGTGAAAGGAGATTTTGGTTTTTATTTATTGAGTGACTCTTTTGGTTTATTAGAAATAATCTGCAGTTATAAATTGAATTTGGAAAAGAATCTACAGTAATCAATTGAATTTGGTAAAGGATCTACAGTAATCAAGTTATGATATTATTGTAATTTCATTGTATAGTGGAAATTTCACTGCAAAATAGTTGATTTTCTCTCCAATTCGGGGATATAACCTTTAAGTGGGCCCAGGTGAAAAATACAACTTATTTTCCTTCCACTGATATTTTTCATAGCTTTCCCAAATAGGTGAAAGTAACTTTCTCTTGCTATTTTCCATCCTCCCGTGACATCCTCTCTCCCAAACAAAGTTTTAATTTCCAGCACTCTTCACCTTCAAAAGACTACCCATATCAAATATGTCTCTTCTCCTCCATTATCTTCTCCTTCTTTATCCCTGTTTCTTCTTTCGATCATTGAATAACTCAATCTAGCCTTTTTTACAAACCATGAAAATACCTTCTAGTTTTATTTCAGCTTTTGTTAAAGAAGTGGAAACTAATTCACAATTGATTAGTAATACTCATTTTGGCACCCACCATCTTAACTCTACAGTTCCTATGTTTTAACCCAATCTCACCATTATTTTTCTAAAAATAACTACCTGTCTCCTCTATTTTGCTGCTTGATTTACAGAGCTCATTTCTCTCCACCCTTCCCTTCCTTGTTGCCAATCACAAAATAAAAAATGTCTAAAGCTTTCACGCACGTGCTCCTCTCCGAGTTTACGATAATTTATATCAGTAAAGAGACCAAACCCATCTTCACCAATGCAAATTTGTTGCATATGCTTTGGGTAATGTAAGAAGTAAAGTTGTTAAGAATGGTGGGTTTAAAAATTTTGAGCAATGGCATAATGAAGAGTTTAAAAATTTGAGCAATGCCATAATGAAGAGTAGTAAAGTGTTTTTTTTTTTTTCTTTTTTTTTTAAGGAAATAATAGCTAAAGTTATTTAAGAACCTCGAATTAAGTTGTTAAATAGTAGCAAATTGCATCGATGGGCCAAAAGGGATTAATAAAGTATTCAAATATATTCACTCTCTTTTTGGTATATTTGAATGTCACGCGCAATGACTAAGCAAGAAGATGGGCATTATGCATTTTTAAGCCATGGTGATGAGAATTTTGTCAAAAAAAAGGTGAAAAATAGGCAATTTGGGGTATTTTGAACCTTCTTAAAAATTATTTGAAATAAATTAGAAGTCAATAAATAAGATGGAAATTGAATGACTAACTCAAACATTTGAATGGTAATTAAAAATCCAAAACTTGGATGGAAATTCTTTGAACAGAAACAATTTTAGCTCAAAATCAAGAAATTCCATATAGTATTGAAGCTAAAAACAAAAAATCACCAACAATACTTGAGTCTTCTATGAAATAAGAAAACCCCAATAAAAATTTCAAATCGAAACTATCTTCATTGAAACATCAAGAAAACTCATATGGATTGTAGTAGAGAAAAGTTTCAAGCAACCCATATCTCTTTAGCAAAATCAGTGCGAGATGCTGCCTACTAATTCACGGCAAAAAACTTCTGCTAATGCATGGTTAGAATAAGATGAGTGTAATTTGCTTAAAGTTAAATAAGGCAAAGGAAGAGAGACGTTAGAAAGGAAAATAGAAGATGCTTACTTCTCTTTGAAGAAACTAATAAATTCAATTATATTAAAAGAATAACCGGTTAAGAAAACCTACTCAGATAAGTTTTCTTTACATGTGTATATTAATCACTATTTATCTACAAATACTAAAATATACTATTCTCCTCAGTAGCAAAAGCTTTAGGATGGTGTATTGGATTGAGATTCTATTAGGATTTTAAAAGATTTTAAAATTTAATAGTATTCAATTTAGATTTATTTGGAGTCTATTAAAATTTTGTATTATTCAATTTAGACTCTTATAAAATCCATAAAAATGTGATGGTATTCAATTATGACTTTATAAAAGTCCATACAAATTTGATGGTATTCAAAAATTGCTGATTTGAAATGTTTTTATAAAATTATTAATTTCATTGGATGTTATTGGATTTTATAGTGTTGGGTATAAATAGAAAAGTCATTTACAAATACGACCTCCAACTCAAAGATTTCAAATCTCACCCAATCGACTCTTTCTCTACAAACTCTCTCTTTCAACCAAGCTTCAAAAAAAAAAATTGCCCACAAAAAAAAAAAAAAAAATCAAGCTACATAGCTGCGAACTAGTATGTAACTTGACACTTTTCTTCTTTATATATGTCGTTTGTGTGATTATGTTCTTTCTTTTTATTTGGGGAGTGAGGAAATTTTGATTTTGCTATGAATGGTTAAAATTGTTCTAGTTTAGGGTAATTTAAACATTGTCAAGCAATAAAAATTTTTCTTACCTGACTGTACTCAATACTGAAAATCTCTCCGGAGTGGACGATCAAAAAAAGGTCCCTGCTTAATCTATTCCAATTAATTGATCTCTTCAATATACTTTGTACCAACCTTGATAAACTGTCAATCATGAAAGAGAGGAGTTGTTATGCAACGATAATAAATTGAATAAAAAGACAATGTCCATTTAAAACCATGAATGCTTATTATATTAGGTGCTATGTCATCGTCAAATGTCTCAAGCAGCAACCACAACAACAATAACTTTATTTGCTTGCACTGTAACTACATGCTTTTTTCAAAAAAAAAAAAATTACTTCAGTAAAAAAAAAGTTGCATTAATTATTAAAAAAATATAAATAAAAATATCTCTCATCACTGATGCATATCCAACAAGAAACAGATTTCTATCCTCTACTTCAATGCAAAGATAAAATTAAAAGAACTTTTGCTGTAAATGAACATCTCCAAAATTGTTTAGGTAATTGCTAAACAAATTACATAAGTTTCCTCTCATTCCTTATTGATTTCTCTGTAATAACTTTGTTCGTTTGGTTTAGAGATTTTCCTTCAATTTTCCAAAGGCAAAGCTAATTAGAAACCCAGCATATTAAAATCATGAATTTTTCTTTTGTTCCTTTCAGAGTATAAATTTTCTTTTTGCATAGGCAGGTTTATATAAGGATGGTGAAAAAATATAGAAGAGTTGAAAGAGAGATAAGTATTAACTGTTTTATATTAAGTTATAGAGCTAAGAGTAAGTGATTAAATATGGCAATAAGATGATAAGGAGACATGCATGTAGCACAAGTGTCAAAACATTCTATTTTCTAATTACACCTATATGTAATTGAACGGTGAAAGGTTCATTATTAGATAACTTTGCACTTTGAGGTTCATTATTAATTCATGTCATGTTCATTTAAAATTTTTACTTGATTATAAATTAATTGATTAATAATTGTTTAGCAAATCTCATCAAACTTTCTAATAATGCATGTCACGTCCATATAAGGCATGAAAACTCATATTTATTTTATAATTTTTATTAATGTAAATAATATTATGAATACTTTATAAACACATATTAATCAAATGCTCATTTAGCACACAATAATAAATTCAAATATAATTTATTAGAGTTCTATTAAATATTTTAATTTTAATTTTAATTCTAATTCTAATTTACTTAGCAGTAGTTTTGATAATAGTTGTTGTTGCCTATATTCACTATTGAATCTCCATACAAAAGCTACTGGTAACTTTTCATCATCAGGCAAAGTTATGGTAGCAGCATTACTTAATGTCATAGAATTACTAGCCATTGTTATTTTTGTTCCCACTTTATCTAATCATGGTTATTGAAACTTTTTTATATGTCTATCTCTAAATGATGCTCCTTTTATTCTATTTTGATGTACTAATATGTTGACACTACTATTTAAACATATTACTTAATTACAATAGGAGATGCACAAGGAAAAAGGTAAAAATGCATATAGCACATGGACTTCCTAAGAAAGTAAATCGTTGTTAGATTTAATGGTTGATGGTGCTAATCGTGGATGGCATGACAGTAATGGTGTGTTCAACAAACTAATTGTCATAACTAAAATACTTCCTAAACTTAATGAAGCACTTGAGTGTAATAAAACCTATACTCAATATCAAAGCCATTTGAAACGGTTTGAAAGACGTTATCAAACATTTGGCTGATCTCATAGGATGTAACTCCGGTTTTGGATGGGATGAAACTACGAAAAGATTCATTGCTTCAGATGAAACATGGGAGAATTACTTTAAGGTTTTTTTTTTAAAAAAAAAAATATATTTCATATTATAACGTATAGTTATTTTATACTTTTTAGCATTAATATGTTATACATTTTTTATTTTATATTTGTCAATCTCATCCATCAGAAATCCCTTCGCACAGACAATTTTTTTGACTTTGAGGATTTGAAAATCGCTGTTGGAAATGGAACTGTTACTGGAAATACTCTCTTGGATTAGGAGGAGATGATACTAATGCAAGAAGTTATAGTTAGGAAGAAAATACACATGTTAATATAGAAGATCTTGTATATGATGAAAATAATGAAGCATATGTGGAAACTCAAAGTGATTCATCATATCAAGAACTTTTATCTGAACATAATGAATCACCAGTGCCAGAATCTGATCCCTATTTAGAAGTTTCCACAGAAAATATTATTCAAAAAAAAAAAAAAAAAACTAGAGTTGAAGGTAAAGGGAGTATTCGCTCGTATGATTGTAATATTAATTGAGTTGATATTCTAGAAAAACTTTCTCAGGGTCTAGAATCAATTGGAAAAATTGCCACTAAAATTCAAGGAATCCGTAACCTAATGGAGAAAAGGGAATCGGAAAATAGTGAAAAAGAGTAAAAGAACGATATTTGGAATGCTATTAAAGAGACTCCCAATTTGGATAATCTTGGGCGCGCGCTACAAAGCACTTGCACTGATTCAAAAAATGGGAATTAAAGATGCATTCTTGAAGATGTCTCCAGGAGAGCGTTTTGAATGGATATCTAGTATTGAATCACTGTCAAATTAAACTACAACATGATTAACTACTTAATTATATTTTGTTAGTAGTTTATTTAGATGTACTTTTTTTCCTATGTTTATATTGACTTTCAAACTTTGCTTTTGGTTTAACTGTTCTTATATATTGAATATTTTAATTAAGTTTAATTTTAGTTTTTTTGTTTGGTTTAAATGTTCTTATGTACTCAATTTTATTCATTTCAATTTATTTTTGTTTTTCATGAAAATATTATTTAGAACTTTCAACAATTTATTACATATTAATACATCTAATTTATAATTTTGTTTTATGAATCATATAACAGAGGAAATGGAACGAGAAGAAGTAGAAAGAAAAAAAAAAACGCAAGAAGATGAAGAGTTTTATGAAACCATTAAATTAGTATTTCATGGAATTTAAGCATTACTTGATGTGTTGAATGGATCAATGATTAGCATATGGAGTAGCCTTTATGATGAATATATTGAACATCCATTAGTTCGACGACCAATCATGGCTAGAGGGTATAATTATATACATAAAGTATTGAAAGAAGATCCTTAAGATTTTCGACAACTATATAGGATGTATCCTAATGTTTTTCTAAAGCTATGTAAAATTATTAGAGAAAACACACATTTTCAGGAGACAAGATTTATTTGCATTGAAGAAATGCTTGCAACATTTTTACTTATTATAGGTCGAAATTCTCGATATTAGATGACTCGCAAGACGTTTAGTTAATCACGTTTTACGGTGAGCAAAAGTTTTAACAGATTTTGAAGGCTTTGAACACAATAGCACCTGATATGATGATTAAACCAAAATCCACAACTCGAAGTAAAATAAGAGAAAGTACAAGATTTTACCCTTATTTTAAAGTAAGTAGTTTTAATAATAATTACATCTTATTTTTATTATTAATGTTATAATTATTATTACATGTCAATTATAAATTTTTCTTTTTTTTTTTGTTTTAGGATTGCATAGGTGCCATTGATGGCACACATATACCAGCAATT
This sequence comes from Jatropha curcas, assembly GCF_041381405.1. Lineage (NCBI taxonomy): Eukaryota > Viridiplantae > Streptophyta > Magnoliopsida > Malpighiales > Euphorbiaceae > Jatropha > Jatropha curcas. The sequence goes on from NC_143155.1 coordinate 6,032,477, forward strand.
AAAGATAAAGGGTCGTGATGTAAGTAGCTATTGCAATCGTCATGGAACGATATCACAAAATGTACTAGCAGCTTGTAACTTTGATTTGGAGTTCATACATGTGCTTAGTGGATGGGAGGGTTCAGCTCATGATTCAAAATTATTACATGATGCTTTATCAAGAAGGAATGGACTTAAAGTACCTCAAGATATATACATATATTATTATTTTCAATATCTATTCATATTTTGGCAAAATTGTATTACTAATAAATTATTAATATCTATTATATTTAGGTAAATACTTTCTTATAGATTGTGTATTTCCAAATCGTCGATAATTTCTTACTCCATTTCGAGGTGTTCTACACCATCTGCAAGATTTTTCTAGTCAAGGTCGTCATCTTGAAAATGCAGCTGAGTTGTTCAATCTTCGTCGCTCTTCTTTAAAAAATGTAATTAAAAGGATATTTGGTGTATTTAAATCTAGATTCATAATTTTTAAGTCTGCACCTCCATTTCCATTTAACACACAAGCAGAGTTGGTATTAGCTTGTGTAGAATTGCATGATTTTCTTCGTAAGGAAAGTCGTTCTGACGAGTTTCCTACAGAACCAAGTGATGAATTTGCAAAATTGTCGGTAGATGAGCTTGAAGTGAATAATTTTCAAGAGGTATTTGAAAGTCAGAATCAACAATGAAAAAATACCAATGAATAGAGAGGCACAATATCTGTAGATATGTTGAGAGATGCTCAAGATGAAAGAAATCAAAATATCGAAGAATGGAGGCAATAAATTCAAATATTATAAAAGAGAGCATGTAAGCTACTTTTGGCAAAACAGTTTTTATGTTTTCATTGAAAAACTTCCATTGATTTGATTTGGTAAAAATGTTTGATTGTTGGTTAAGTTTTGTAGTATTTAACAAGTTAATGTATGATGAATTTGTTTGTCTAATTGCGAGTATTTAACGTGTATGTCACTTGATTAATTATATAAAAATCATTGTAATTCTATTAAAGTCAATCAAAATATATTAAAAAAAGTATCATCAATTCCATTAAACTCTATGTACAATTTTAAAAAAATATAACGAAATCTTAGAAAATTCTTCGATTCCATCAAAATCAACAATTCTTTTAAATTATAAAACAATCCCATTCCAATATACCCCTTAATTAATATACATTTTCTGCAATTTTTTTTATATTAAGTTTTTTTTAAGTAGTGTCAACCAAACACTTCAATTACTCAAAAGTTATTATTAAATAATTTTGTCAAACAGTCAACTACTTTTTTTTTAATTGAGTTAAAAAAATACATTTCATTCAAACCAAACACTTTCAATATCAAAATCCATAGAGATAAGCATTTTATCTTAATATTTTCGTATTAATATGTTTTAACAAATTTAGATTTTAGATACAAATACAATGAATAAACTTAAAATTATTAATTAATATAGTTACTTTTACTTTTTGAAATAAAATAAAGAAGTTACTCTGAATAAAAAATATTGAATAATATTACGAAATTTTTGTTTTATTGGGTAACAATTAGAATTATGATCTTCCAAAAATATAATTGTAAAAAAATAAAAATAAAAATTCGTAAAATAAACAAATTAGTTTGTTTTAAAGAAATGGTTGCTATATTTTTGGATAAAACAATTACTCATATTTTGCACATTTATATTTTTGGTCAAAAGCAAAACATTGATAAACTCAAGTTAATTGCATAATTTTGTTACAATTATTATCAATTTAATATTAAAATATAAATTAACATTGGACCAGATGGTACCCTGAGGAATATTTAACGTTTGATTTTCATGTCCAACTTTCTTTCCTTGTCCTCTTGCTCTGAATTTCAATAACCCAGAAACAAAAATCCTTCATTTTCTTGGTTTCTCCTTCAAAAACCACATAATATTAAAAGAATCGATCAAGAAGAAGCGCTATGGATAATACCATGGGAAATTGCTGGTCGTACGAGAAGCTCAAATGGGTGGGGATGAGCGTAGTGTCGGCGTTTTTCGCCTCCCTGGAACGGTGCGCTTGTATTAACCTTTCCACCGCCGATGATGCCGAAGATGCGGAGGAGGCACATGATCGGCCGCTTATGTTTTGCAATTCAATCTCTAATTCGTCTGTTTCATCAATTTCAACGCCAAGCGGCCGACCCAATCCAAACAGCGTTCCTTTCTCTTCATAAGATAAGATCAAACCCAGTTTACCCAATTTTGATTTTTTCTGATCTTGATTTGATCTGATACTCAGATGGAAATTGTCAGATGTGATTTTGATTAATTATCGATCTGTTTGTCTTTTTCCTTGATTTTGTCGTTTTTGATTTTGTTGTTAACGGTTATTTTCATCCTCATACCACAACGACAATGCAAATCACTTGTGATTGGTTCCCAGCGATAAAAGCAGCCTGTGATTTTTCTTTCTTTTCTTTCATTTTCTTTTATGGATGATTTGTAAACTTTAATTTTGTTAGGATTAGAATTTGAATTGTTGAAATTGAAATTTCAGAATTTAGCAATTTCTTGTCTGAGAATGGTTTCTAATTCAATGCCAGGCTATTGTCTCTGAAGGAAACCAGAATAAATGCTCAATTTAGCTTCTAAACTTTCAATTAGGATCAAATTAGATCTAAAATTAATTTTTGAATCAGCACAGTCATTTTTAATGTTATGATCTAAATTTAACTTTTTAATGTAAAAGTTGTTATTGTTGTCATTTTTTAAAGAATATAAATTACTTAAAAATTCAAATTGAAAAATCATTCCACATTGTTTCCAAATCCATAATTTTGTTGGATTAGATTATTCATGCAGTGTTCGAAACCCACCCTATTTGCTCCTCGTGAGGGAGTGTTTTGCCCCTTTTTATGAGTTGCCAGCGCAAATCTAAGTTAGTCAGGTAAAAGTGTTAATAAAATTTTGATACCAGATGGTTTTTTTTGTAAAATATTTTGATACCTGATGGTTTTTTTTTTTAAATATATATAAAACAACAAATAATATCTATGGCAAGTTGCTAATAAATCAAATTTATATCTTCTTTCTTTGCTGCTTTGTACTACACGTTTACATTGAAGATAACAGTGGTAAAATGTTCGGTTCGTTTTACATCCTTGAGCGAAAGAAACCAAATGTTATCTTATAAAATTTTATTTAATAATTTAAGGTAAACATATAAATAATTTGTTGATTTTAATGTTTTTGTTTATGAATTTGGATTAGAGTTATTAAAATATAAAAAATTTTTAGAATTTAATTTGGTGGTAACATGCAAAAGGAAATTCTTAGCCTTTTTTTATAGGAAGCAAATTCTTAGTTCTGTGAAGGACAAATTGATTTTATCACAATTTATTGGAATAATTAATAGAAAAACTAATAGTTGAAGATAATAAATAAATAAAGGGATAATGTTATTTTTTGTGCCTGAATTTACGTTTTTTTTTTTCTATTTTGGTGTCTGAACCTAAAATAGTGACAATTAAGTGCATGGACTTGCAATTTTTTCAAATTTGATGTCTCCTGATGAAGTAGACAGTCGGATTGTCTAATAAGACGAAGTGAGATCCACATTTGCCTATGTGTCCACTTACAAGGTCTGACAATTAATCCATGTACACATTCCAATGTGGCAAGAGGATTAAAAGCATTGATCTTTCTCATTTCATCTTCTAATTTCTTCACATAATCTCAAGCTAGCATCTTTAACCTTCGATACTTCTTTAAATTACTCACTGATTGTTTTTGGGACATAAACCAAGCTCAAATCCATGCTTAGCTCCATTTCATTTTCAAGTTCTCTTTTTTAAACTTTTTTAAGATTTCTTCTCTATTTTATGCTCTAACATCACAGATAAACACGCTAATCAACTGTAGAGATAAAAAAAAGGACTCGTCTAGATATCTTTATACATATATGTGGAGAGATGAGGCAAGAAATAAATTCAGATTCAGGGGATGCGAAGATTCGAGTCCTCATATATCGAGTTGTTACATATTTAAGTTAACTCGGTTGAATCGGCTCCTTAGTCAGGAATGACATGCAGAAAATTGAAATTGAATTGGCAAGTGGGTTTAGTGCTTTTCAAATCTTTGGATACTGTACATATGTGGTGAATTGGGGTTGTTGCTCTTATATGTTTGTTAATTCAATTGTGTAATAGCAGAAGCAAAAGAGGGGCTTTTGTGCCATTCAAGGTAATTTATGGGTTTGAAGGGACTAAAAGGAAGGAGGAGAAGGAGGTCATGTATCAAGTTACTTGACTTTTTCTTATTGCCACGATGACTGCTCATATGGATTTATTGTCACGCCGTGTAAGCAGAAACATATGCAAATGTTGGTCCTACTCCATTCTATTAGACAATCTGACTATCCACTTCATCAGAGACACCAAATTAAAAAAAATTGCAAGTACATGCATCGATTGTCACTATTTTCCATTTAGACACTAAAATAGAGAAAAATGCAAGTTCAAACACTAAAAACAACATTATCCCCTAAATAAATTATTGCCAATTAGGTGTAGTCTAATTGGTCTTCACTTATATGAGAAATGAAGATGTCAAGTCCGAGTCATCTTGACCATAAGAGCTTTCACCAATTTGGTGAGCAAAGGAAAGAGCTATTACTGTTGTGTAACTCGTAGTATTATTTTTGCTTATTGAGCCTCTCAATGAATCAAAATAAATAAATAAATAGAATATTTTCGAAATAATTATATCTTTAGTGGCTCAACTTTTAATTTTTTTTTTTTTATTTTGATGTTTGAATGAAAAATGAGAATGATTGAGTGCTTGAATGTTTTAAAATTTATAATTGGGTGTATTTGACTAACTTAGGTAACAAGGAACATGATTGTTCAATTATGGGACCCACTTTTTTAACACGTCGCAGTTAATATGGATAAAAAGCACTTTAAATTTGCCAAAGAAACTAAATCTAACATGGACTTTAAGGAATTATCCTTTTTAACCTCCATTTATTATTGCCCAACAACCTCCTTCTCTATCCCTTTCTATCAAATCTTTAAGCTAGCCTCAAAAATCAAAATTAGCAAATCTTTTTGCTTCTCTCTGAGATGTAGGTCTCATGAACTAATCATGAACAATAAACCTATCAAACACTAATAAAAATGCAAATTTAAAAATTTTTTGAAAGGAAGAAGAAGATAACAATAACGTATAAATATTCAATTCTAGAAAGATTAGTTGAATGAGAAGGAATTTGTATTGTATAGTTATATGATTTACATTATACAACACCATTTATATAGGTGTACAAGGTATGTACAAAAAGGAAAAAGGATCATAATAGGATACACTAAAAACAGATTCAGATACATTAGGATTAGAATCACATACGTTAGTATCAGATTCAGATATACTAGGATCACTTAAGATTTTATTCGAATAAGATTAACCCAAAAAATTAAGAAATACAAAATAATGCAATAATTCAGCAAGAACAATACTGTTGTAATAGAAAAATTGACTCCAAAGATCAAAATAGAAAATTGGAGCAAGAACCCATTAATAATATTAAACTCTAGAAAATTACCAAAAAAAAGAAAAAAAAATAAAGAAATGAATAATGATCCATCAAGAACTAGAAAACCTATTAAAATCCATCAAGCTTCGTCAATGGTGATTTGTCGATGACAAAATTGTTCTTGAAAATCAAACCATTCTTGAATTGCTCCAACATTGGTCTAAATGCATGCAACTCAATATTTATCCTTGAAACTAGTTTATACTTGAATATATGCACTTGCCATGATATTGGAGGGTCTATATCCACAGATTTTGAAATGAGTAACCCCACAGATTCTTCAAATGGCAAGTGTTCCTTGCTAGAGAACCAAAAATTTCAACTTTATCAAGAATAATATTATACTTTAGGAGCAATTCATTTGAAGGTACTAGCCATATATTGTTCGTGTTTACAAGAATTCAATTCAAAATATGAATTTCATATTATCAGATTGAGAAATTAAATCCAAAAATTAGAGAAATTAAAGATTTTCAAGTTAAACCCGGAGATTAAACCCAAAACTTAACACTAAAAATTAAAGAAATTAAAGAATCAAATATAGAAATTAAACCAAAAAAGATAATAGTACAGACTCATAAGAATCAAACCTATAAATTAAAGATCAAAGCTTTATTGCATCTTCCTGAATTCTGATTAATACACATCTATCACTTCATAATCCTTAACAATGACTATAGCTATTAGTAGAGTCCTACAATGCAAAGGGGTTTTTAGGAGAGGAAGATGAAATGAGAAAAAAGAGAGAGAGAGAAAAAATAAGAGGAAATATGCAAAAGATAAGGAGGAGATTTGGTGGAATCTTAGAGATCAATATGAAGAAGTCTGCCATTGTAGTGGAGAGAAGCTTCGCTTAATGTGTACCATTGGACAATTATGAAAGTTTTAGAGCTTAATTCACATGGCATCTAATTTGTTTCATGATGCGGCTAAGTTGCATGCCACGTCAGCTGTTAGCTTTACTAAAATTGGGCTCAACACGTGCATAATCAGTTTTTCAATTAGCCACATCATTCTGAGATACTCAATTACATAAATTTACTAATTAAGACATTCAATCGTTACTGTTTTCCATTGAGACACTAAAATAGAAAAAAATAAAAGTTCAGACACTAAAAATATAATTATCCCGACTATTTTCTTAATTTTGAAAATATAAATTTCAGTTTGTGACTTTATTAAATTGTAGGGACTCAAAACTAATTCATCTTTATTTAAATTAATTGCCTAACCATCAAAGTGAAACTTAACTTGGAGCCATCTTTTATATACTGAAAAATGAATCGAACCGATATTTCTTCAATATTATTAGTAATAAAAATGCACAATAATTCTTTATATGAAAAAGATTCGTTTAATAAAATGTTGAATTCCAATGAGTTGGGAATAATATTATTAGTGCATTTCAAGAATTTGAAAATGATGACTTATTATAAAATTGTGCTTTATCAATGAAAAAATGGATATCTTATTTTATAAATATACCACCATTTTTTCTTGTTGCTTGTGTCTTTGATCCTAGATGTAAATTTGAAATTTTATTTGAATATTTGACTCTTTATTATGAAATATTAAATCTTGATATAAAAGATAGTGTTAATATAAATGTAGTTTTGTATCAAGTTAGAAAAAATATTAGAAGAGTTATATATTGAATGTGTTGAACATTCTAGTTCATCTACTTCTTCTAATTCTTCTCAATTTAATAATCAATCATTCCCAACTGAAAAGGTAAGTGTTGGTGTTGCTGAATGTATATTATTATAAAGACAAAAAAGACCTAGGGGATCTGGTTCTTTTCCCGAACTTGATAATTATCTTACCACTTCTTTCGAGTTTGGTGATAATTTTGCAGATACTAATTTTTCAATTCTAGATTGGTGGAATCGTCACGCCAATACATTCCCAACCCTTTTAATTGCAAAACAAGTTTTAGTAGCTCCGGTCTCCAATGTTATGGTTGAACAAGCTTTTAGTCAAGGAGGAAACATACTTGATGAAACACGATCTAATATGACACTCGATTCACTAGAAGCACATTAATGCGTGGATGATTAGAGCAAGGCCGAATTAAGAGCATAAGAGAATATCAAAGAAAATGACGATTTATATGATATTTACAATAGGTCCTCGATAGGAACATCAACCGGTGATGAAAACAGCGACTAAGGTAAAAGGGTGAAATTGGTAAAAGGTAAGTTGAAACTACGTGGACTTTGATTCCTCTAAATCCGAAGAGGATATGTAAGCAGCTTAATTTTTTTTTTTAAAAAAAAAAATTAAGTTCAAGCCCTTTAAAAAAAAAAGTTCCAACTTTTTAAAACAAAAAAAAAATATATTAAGTTGAAGACTTTTTTTTTAAAAAAAAAAATTAAGTTCAAGTCTTTTTTAAAAAAAAAATAAATTAAGTTTAAGCATTTTTTAATTTTTTAAGGGTATTTTTTTTAGAAATTATTTCATAAGTTTTTAAATTTTAAATTTTGAAGAAAAAATGTTCTCTACTTTTTTATTTTACAATTATGCGATTCGCCGGAAAACCAATCGGATAATTGGTCAGAACCGTCGGTTTTGAAACCATTAAGAAATCGGAACCAGAACTGTAACTGTTCGGTTCCAAAGCATAATTGGAACCGTTAATTTTCGATTCGATTCCGATTCTAAATTTTTTGAAACCGAAATCGGCGGTTTTGGAACCGTGGCCACCCTAAGAGGAAAAAGAGAAACAAAAACAAATAGAGGAAGAAGGGAATTTGAGGCCATGGAAATTTAGGTCTAAAAGAGGGATTTGGGGTGATAGGAATGAAGGAGAATTGAAAGAATCGATAGTGCAGGTTAATGAGCAAAGGGAGAGACAAAATACGCTGTAGCCTCGGCTGAAATCTATGAGATTAGAGGGATTAGTAGGGTTTGCAGGGGGAAGCAGTAGAGTTTGTTTGGAGAAGAAGGAGAAGAGGAAGTTCTAGATAGCAGAGAAGAGATTGAAAGGATATATTCGCTTTGACTGGCTCTAGGCCTATTAGCTGGCCATGATTCGAGAAAACTAACCTTCAGCTGTAATAAATAGGGTTAAATGGGTAATTTCAACATGATTGTCACGTTATACAACCTATGTGGATTAAAAGTCAAGCCACGTAAGTGGATACGTAGCATACTCACTTATTCCCATTAAACATTCTGATTGTTCATATTATCTTGAGACACTAAATTGAAAAAGAAAAATGCCAGTCATTCAATTGCCACAAAATACAAGTCTAGACACTTAATTGTCATAATCTTCAATTCAAACACCAAAAAAAAAAAAAAAAAAAAAGAGAAGTACAAACATTAAAAATAACATTATCCCAAATTTTTAAAGTCGAATTGAACTGAAATTCAGATTTTACCAGACTTTGATTTTGATTATAAAGAGGCTCAATTGGCCAAAATACTCTTTTTACTCACTATATTAGTAAAAACTCTTGTGATAAAAAAAAAGATCCAAATTCGATCTTTTACTTCCAAACAAGTGAGGAGATTAAACAACTCATGGTTAATTGGTTTTCACATTAATTTACTCGATCCTATTTGTAGCGTAGCATCTTAAAAGACACAAAAATCCTACGTGTGGCGCCACGTATATACCAACATTCAAACGGATAATGCCCATCACAGAAATTATTAGTTGACAGATAAAAGAGCAACTTCTTTTATCATCCTGAAAATAGACAGAGAAATGGCGACATTTTCACTCCCGCTCTCTCAAAACAATCTGTGTCTTCGTTCTTTGTCTCCAAAACGTAGCCGTTTTCCTATCCCGGAAATCAGCTGTTCCGGTAAGACCCCTGGAAGCACTCGCAGGGATCAACTTGATGTTATTGCTTACGCAAAATCAAAGCCATTGAAGGAACTTCAAAGTGTGGCTCTCAGCCTTCTTGCTGCTTGGGCTGTCACTGCTGCATCACCTGTAATTGCTGCTAATCAGGTTAAAGATCAACATTCAATTGCCCAGTTTATAAATGTTTGTTTTTTAATTTCTCAGATTGAAGTATATACGAAGAATGCTTTTTGTGTTTGAGTATGACCACTGGGTGTTTGTTTTTATTTGCTCAGCGTATTCTTATCACAATACTGATTCCTTTGTTAGAGACAAAAAATTGAGAAAAATAAAGATTGGAGCTTTTTAAAGAGGGGAAATTGTGTTTTTTCACTTGCTATACTAGCTAAAACATTATAAGACTGAGAATTGAAAGCATTTAGGTTGTTTGGTTAGTCCTAATGGAAAGTAATTTTATATAATTAAAGCCATTTCCAATGTAAGGAGGTTAGAGGATGGAAGGTAAAGCAGATTAGCATTTTAATCTTGTTTTTTCAGTTTTGTTATTATATGAATAAGAAATTAGGGAGGTTAAATGTTTACATCTATTAACTTCCTATTCCCTTTAATTAATTATCATTTACATTTCATTTTATATCATTCCGTCAATCTCAGTAAAGTTCCTGTGCAATTTGTAAGGTGTACTTTTTTCAAAATCATATATGATGGTCCCATAATAATAAAATTCATTATACTCACAATATATAGATCCGTACTATGTTTGGTTTGCAGAGGCTACCCCCACTTTCAACAGAGCCCAACCGATGTGAAAAGGCATTTGTTGGGAACACAATAGGTCAAGCAAATGGTGTTTATGACAAGCCTATTGATCTTCGCTTCTGTGATTATACAAATGACAAATCTAATTTAAAGGGGAAGTCTCTTGCAGCAGCACTTATGTCAGATGCCAAGTTTGATGGTGCTGATATGTCAGAGGTGGTGATGTCGAAGGCCTATGCTGTTGGAGCCAGTTTCAAGGGTAACTTCTTGATTTGTCATTGAAACTGTTTATAGTTTTCGGTTGGTATATCATGGACTTGTAGATGATATGCATTCTATACAGAGTTTTAGTGAAGCAAACAAGGTGATATCCCTCTCCATTTTTTTTTTTTTTTTTTGGTACCCTGGAAATTTTTAAAGGGGAGGGAGCTGTTAAGATTTGAACCTTAGGCCTCTTGCACTATAATGCAAAAACCTGAGTAGTCCAATGGTACTATTTATAAAAATTGATTGCTTTTGCTTTCTCCCCAGTTTCTTGCTGGCATTTGAAGTCATATTCATTTTGTAAAAACTATGAAAGAACTGCAGAATCATCTTACTGTTTAGTAGAAATAAGGAATAAGAAAGCCATGGAAATTGAAAACGAAAATGGTTTAGATGGATTGATATGCATTTGTAAATTATATTGGTTCATATGGAGGCTGAATCTAGAATGCAAAAAAATATTCTATAAGCTAATAAATTGCAGTCTGTAATAAGATATGAACCTCAGGCCTCTTGCACTATAACGCAAAAATCTGACTAGTCCAATGGTACCATTTATAAAAATTGTCCCTTTTTCTTTCTCGTAGTTTCTTGCTGGCATTTGAAGTGAAATCCATTTTATGAAAATCATGAAAGAACAGTAGAATCATCTCACTGTCTCGCAGAAATGGGGAATAAGAAAGCCATGGAAATTGAAAAAAAAAAGACCTTAGATGCATTTACATGTGTTTGTAAGTAATATTGGTCCATATGGAGGCTGAACCTAGAAGGCAAACTGCATATGATTTCTGCAATAATCTTTAAGCTAATAAATTGCAGTCTGTAATAAAATGAGGTCTTGATATAATCTTTGATATGCAAGTTTCTCCATTTTTCTTGAATAATTAAAAGCAGGCACAATCTTTGAATAGGATCGAATGGGATAACAGTAAATCCAACTATTTGCAGATGTGGACTTCTCAAATGCAGTTCTAGATCGGGTTAACTTCGGGAAAGCTAATCTCGAAGGAGCTATCTTCAAGAATTCTGTACTATCAGGCTCCACCTTTGATGAAGCTAAACTGACAGATGCTGTTTTTGAGGACACCATAATAGGCTACATTGATCTTCAGAAGCTTTGCACTAATACAACTATTACTCCTGATGGAAGAGCTACTCTTGGATGCCGGTGATTTAACTTCTCTTTTCTCTATTTCATCAAAATTTCCATTGTTAGAAGATGTTTGTTGTACTCATAACACTTAATATAGAAATTTCCCATAAAGGGGAAAGGCTACCAGTGATTTTTATAGGTTGATGCTAATTTTGGAGCAATTGTTTTGTATATTTAAAGTTGCTTAATATTTTTCATGGTTATATATATAGTCTTTTTGATCCATTTTTAATGATCATATTATTGCTTTGGAACTTGAAAGTAGATATTAGTCACAGACAGAAGACGTTGGAGGTGACTAAATGTTGAGCTTATTACTAATTTAAACACAAAAGATTACTTTCTTTAAGATATTACTCCGTGTATCCTAAAATATAAGTCGTTTAAGGTTTCCGTATAAGAATTAAGAAAACAATTAATTCGCCTAAATTATAACAAAGATAAGGATAATTTAACCAAATTATCGTTTATCTCAAAACTAATAATTAATTGAAAAAATATCATTTATTACTTATTAAAATACTCAAGAAATAAAAGTCAATTTAGTTGTTTAGCAGAATCAAAAAAGTCAGAGTTGATCTTTTAGGCGAATTTATCTTTGAACTTGTATAAAATGATTAAAAAGATTCGATTTCACTTTTTAGACCAATTTAACCCTTGAATTTGTTTTGATTTTATAAATTAATAATTGATTTAATTTAATACGATTGACTTTTGATCCCTTTTTATCCTACACTAAGAACACTAGGAACAAACTTTTCCAACACTTATAAATATAAATTTAAAATTCATAAAAACATCATTTCTTGTAATATAATAAATTTATAAACATGCATTATAACTTTAATTTATCCAATATGAATGCATAGATTTCATAAGCGATAATCCAGTAATAGAGATTAATTTTAAAATGTTCAAATTAATACATATTTATAAACTCAAACCATCAATCAAGGTAAAGAGGTCGATCCCAATTAAGTTTCAATAAATGTCTATAAAATGATTTTCACATTATAAGTACAACGAAGAATTAGAGATTAAATTGACTCAAAATGTCAAATATGATTTTTTTTTTTAATCATAATGATTTCCACATTATAAGTACAATGAACAATTAGAAGTTAAATTGACTCAAAATGTTAATTATGATTTTTTTATCATTTTAAATAAATTTAAGGGTTAAATTAGCTTAAAAAGTAAATCGAATCTTTTTAATCATTTTATACAAGTTCAAAGGATAAATTGACCCGAAAGGTCAAATCTGACCTTTTCATCCTGCTAAACAAGTTCAGCGACCAGATTGGACTTTATTTCAAATATTTAAAAGGACTTATATTTTGGAACAAAATAATAACTCAAGACCTATTTATATTTTGGGACAGAGATTATTATTATTATTATTATTATTATTATTATTATTATTATTATTATTATTTTGTAGTTGATCACATTAAAGATTTTCCAACAAATTGCTTGCTGGAATAGTTAATATGAACTGTTAGTTCACACATTTATAAAATTGACTTTAAGTTTAGATAAAGCTTGATGAATAGAATAATTATTCGATTCTAAAAAAAAAAAAAAAAAAATTCTCTTTTATTCCACGAACCAAATACAATGCTAAATCAAAATTCTTATTCTTTGCAATTGTGTTTTTTCTTTAAGGGAAAAAAAACACTTGCATTGACTGCAGGAAAAATAATCCAACAAACATTCTAAGATTAATCCCAATTTTGGAGACGAGCATATCAATATGATACTCTAACAAGGGTATAAACACCTATATTTACTAGTGTCCGAATCCATTTAATACTAATATCAAGCCTAAAATTAATTTATAGTTTTAAATTTTTGAACTATTAAACCAAACTCAGAGTTATCAATAAAAATAAATTTAAGGGCCAAAAGAAGCAATTGAGAATCCGTAAATTAATATATCCTCTACTATTGCTACCAACCAGTGTTGAGATTAGAGGTTTCATCTTTTCCTTAAGTGAGTTCGAATCATTATGGGCCGACCCGTTTTCCCTATCTTCTGCCATCATTTTGTTTAAGTTTATAAGACTTTTCCCCAAAATAAGTTTTCAACTTTTGAATTAGAGAAACTTATAGTATGATCCTTATAGTTTATGAAATACAACTAATTCGTTTCTGTCTTTTAGAAAATAAACTAAAATGTCTTTATAGTTTACTTTCGTCAGACTATAAAGTCCTTTCATCCAACTTTTACATATTTTTCGTTAAGTACTTTATGAAATGACGAAAATACCTCTTTTATTTTTAAAAACAGAGGGATGGACTAATTGTATTTTTCCAACCATAGGGATTGCATTGTAATTTTTTTGCTATAATATTTTACTACCTTTCCTTTTACCTTTGTGTTTTCGTATTGACTAAATAGAAAAGATGCAAAAATTGGATAGAAGGACCTAATAGTGTAACAAAATCAAAATATACGGATAAATTAATATATTTTAAAAAAGACAGGAATAAACTAATTGTATTTCGCTAACTATAGGGATCGTACCGTGATTTTTCCATTGAATTATTAGCCTAATCATTTGGGCTTTGAACTAGTAACGTCCAATTATTTGTTTCCATCTACAGATAACGTCCAATTGGACAACTAACCCATTTCCCAAATCTAAATAGGATGAACTAGTGATTTAAACTTTAGAAGGTTATGGCCTTTGTGGAAGTGGAAGGACCTTTGCTATGTAATTCAAGGCCAAATGGACTATTTAACAATCCACTATAAAGCCCATTAAAGGGCATTATAGTTAGGATTGTCAAAATGGGTTGGTATGTCGGGTTCGACACGGATTCATCTAATACGCGGCATTAATTAGGGTCAATACGAACTCGACCCGTTTAATGATCGTTTCAAATTTGCCAATATGAACACGACATAAAAATTAGGTAGGTGACACGAACATGACAAGTGTAGCTCGCTTGATATCATAAGCATGTTAAGTGGATCGTATTGACTCGTATATAACTCTTGTTACTTACCTAATATCATAAGCAGGTTAAATTGGTTTGTATTGACCTGTATACGATCCATTGAACCTGTTTATGATATTTTTAAGTTTAAACCTATTTAATTCAAATCATATTTAAGAATAAACTTTATACATAAATTGTATAGATTTTCCAATATTCATAACTAGAATAACAAAAAATTATACAACAATATAGTTTAAATAAAATTTTAGCTGGGGTATTTATATTTGACACTAAAATTATCTCTTTATTCTAAACAAACATGTCACTCGCTTAATCTACGTGTCAACTCGTGACCCGTTTATGATACAAATCCATTTAACTCCAATCCTAACTTATTTATTTTGAGTGTTATGCAAATCATGTTCTATTTTGACACCCCCTAGCCCACCCACAAAAAGAAGAATACAAATTGAACCAGGAACCTCTATGCTGTAGAGCATCACCCAACAATGTGCTATTAAAGTCACTAGTTTTCAATGATATTCTGGATTTTACTTTATAGTTGCTCATGGAAATAGATGATATATGTGATGTTGTACATTAATTTATATATATTGGTTAACAGATGGCAAATATCTTTGTGCATTTATCTTGTTATAAATATTTTTGCTTTGCTCATATTTGCTTATCTTGTTAAATAATAATATAAAATCATATAAATAAAATAATTGTTTAACTTATATTCTGATCCATGTATATTTAAAATTTGAGAATTGATTGATTTATTTATTAGTTATAATAATGATATTGCTGTAATTATGTTTGAAATTTATATTAACTCTTAATTTAAACTCATCAACATTAACATGCCTCAAATATATTTATATAATAGAAGTTTTGATAAAAAAAAGTTAAAAAATATTCTTAATTAATTTCATATCTTTTAGTTGCAAGCAAAATAATAAGTTTTTTTTAATAAAAAATTATAAAGTCCCCCGACTGAAATTGTTTCATTCCTTAAAATGAATGTAATGATATATAATGACACTGGGTGTAAATGAGTCAAGAATATGGTCATAGTAATTAGGGGTGAGTAAATGGTTAGTTTGATTGAAATCGAACTGAGTCATGGCAAAAAATGCAAATTGAAATTTTCGGCCGGTAAATCGAAGCAAATCAATATTAACATTTGAACTGAATTGATTTGAATTGAATCAATTGATTTCATCAGTTTTAGTCGATTTTACCATGTCGATTTGATTTTAAGCCTTATCAATAAATTTCTATAAAATTGAATCGACCCAAATAACAAATTTGATTCAAACCACCTAATCCCTTGAATAGCTAACTAAACTGAATCCAAATGGATCAGTAGTTTTGCTCACCTTGATAGTAATAGTCAAGAAATAAAGGAAATAATGGCCAAAATAATTATTTTAGCAATCATGATAGCTATATAAATAATTAAAAATACATCTTACCGGAAGAATCACGAAGAAAAAGGAAACAAACAAAAATAACAAATCATATTAACTTTTGTAATTAAATGTTATCAAAGTAGCACGAATGGACAATATGGGTCCCGCATTTGTTCCAGAAACATGTTTTCAAATTTTAGTCAAAAAAATATGTAGGTAATTTTCACCTACAATGATGATGAGTTTGAAGATGGTAAAATACATATCATTTATCTAAATGAACTAGGCTCGTGTTAATAGAATGTTTGGTAAAAAAATAAATTACGGGCTCTAAAACACCAAATGTAATACTATCAAGAAATTTTATTCTTAACGACTCATTATTTTTTCTAATTTCATAGAAACTTAAAATAGGGGTAATATAGAAGATTTTGTAGTAGAAATGTTGTATTGGATGAGAAATCCATAGAAGAATTACGTATTTTTACTGTTTTAATGGTTCACAAACCTGATTAATCATCACTCGCTCTCGAAGGTAAAGGGGTTGGCTTGGGGGAGTTTCGTTGCAGAAGATCAACACCATGATCTAAGTCACAATGATCAACCTTACAAGTGCTTTTTTCCATTGAGTTACCTCTATTTGGATTAGAAGAATTACATACTTTATCCTCTAGTTTATACAATTAAAATTAATATAGTTAAATAAGAAGTTTATAGATCCAACTACTTTTACTATTTTGGCATTAGTTGGTTGAGTCATCCTAGATTCATGTGGCATCCATCGAAGAGCTAGAAGATTCTTCCATACAATGAGTTTTCATATTTAATTTGTTCTCATGTCAAATTAATCATTAGGCTATCACCGTGTAAAACTCAAATTAAATCACTCACACTTCTGAATCTATATTTGTCAAATTAATCATTCGCGCTAATTTTTCACTTTTATCAATGGATTAGTAATAGATTGGCGACGAAATTTACCAATGGATTACCAATCAAGTAACAACAAATTAGCAACAAAATATATTTTGTCACTAATTCATGACCATTTACCAATGGAGTACAACCAAATATTGAAGGAATCCGAAAAAAAAATTTAAAAATTTTCGTGGTATAAATGGACGATAAATCGCCAAATTTACTGATGGAATTCGAAAAGTAGTGACGAAAATTCCATCAGAAAATTTTGAAACTTCCATGTTCCATAAATAGGTGGAAAAATGAATACATTAGTGATGAAAATTTTCAATTTACCGACGAAATTTCTGTCACTAATCGCTGAACCTACAATATAAATTCACATTTTTTTCTTTCTCTTTCATTTGTACTTCTTCATCTTTTCTATCTTCTTTGTTCTTATCTTCCTTGTCCTTTTTTATTTATTTTTTCTTTCTTCTTCTTCTTCTTATCCTTTTTTTTTTTTTTTTTTTTGTTTTTCTTCTTCTTCTCCTTCATATTTTTATTTTTTTCTTTCTCTTCTCATTTTTCTTTCTTCTTATACATTTTTTTCTAGTATTTTTCTTTCCTCATTCTTCTTCTCCTGCTTCACCTTGTTTTTTTTTTCTCCTTTATTTTCTTTTTCTTCATGCCCCTTTTTTCTACTTTTTTTTTCTTTCTTCTTCCTTTTTTTTTAATTAATTTTGTTTAGCTAGCTTAGTTATTAATTAAATTTAGTTTGTGAAATTGCTAAGATGTATTTATTTTAATTAATGTGATTATTAATTATGAAATATTAAAAATTTGAAAATAATATAATTTATAAAAATTTATTTTTTTAAAAATACCAATGGATTATCAACCATTTACCAATGAAAATTGCAAACCAATTGCCAACCAAACTACAAATACATCTTTACAACCAAATTATTGACGGAATCAATAATTTTACTGACAGAATTTCTATTGGTAATTACTGACGGAATAAATTTTCGGTCTATAATATTTTACCGACAAGGGTCCGATAGAATATTTTCCGTTGATATTTCATCGGCAAACCAAATTATCAATGGATTTTTATATTTATTATTAACAGATTCTTCCGTCAATAATAAGTGAAATTTTTTTAGTGAATAGATGTATCACATGCGTATTTATTCTCAATTTGAAACCTGGCATTCACGAGATTATTTGCTTAAATAATTTTATTAAGAATGCACTTTCTAGGTTGTGCTATTTAATCTATTTTTCTTAACAATATTGATGAATTTACATATTGTTATTATAGTAAATTAAACATTGTTGCTTTGCTCACATTATTGGCTTATCTTGTTAAATAATAATAAAATATTATAAAATAAAATTTAAAAATTATTATTTAACTTATATTCTCATCCATATATAATTCATGTGGATACAAATATTGAGAATTAATTGATTTATTAATTAATTACAGTAACGATATTGTTGTTATATGTTTGGAATCTATGTTAGTTTTTAATTTAAATCAGCGAAATTAACATGCCTCAAATATACTTAAACAATAGCAGTATCAAGAAAAAAATTTAAAAATATTCTTAACTAATTTCATGTTTCTAATTGCTAAGCAAAATAATCTTTTTTAATAAAAAATCATGAAGTCCCCCAACTGCAATTATTTCATTCCTTAAAGTGAATATAATGATAAATAATTCAATGGGTGTAGACAATTCTCTCATCACCTATCTGCTTCATGCGGGTGAGAGTTAAATTGGATATCAGGCAGTCGCTGCGTCGTTGGAAGGAGTCACTAGACTCTTGGAAATGCACATTATGTCCAGTTTCGTTATTAAAAGCTCCCTATTTCTGCTATATTTATGGTTTCTAGGTCATACTGATACATTTTGTGAGCTGCAGTTACACATGAAGAAGGAAGAACTTAAACTGACATGGGATGATCCGATTTGTGTTCTTGATCGCCAGAATAATCAAAATTCGAGTCTTATGGCTGATAGAAGATAGAAAGTTTGACGATTCGTTAAATATGGAGAATAGTGCGAGATATGTTGGCGGTAATTCCTGTAGTTTGAAAACTCAATCTTTTGAGCTTCCTTTTATGGCATGAAAATGGATTTTGATGGGAATGATACACATACGGGCTTTATGGACTTATACGCAATGATAGTAATGCTGGGTTAGATGAAGATGTTATACTAGAAGAGTACAAAAACTACACCTGCTACTGTTGTTTCTTCATCTCACAAGGATTCAACCATAAGTAAACTTGTATTGGTTATGTCAATAGGAACAAAAGGAGCGACTGATCCCGAGAAGCGGGATGACCGAAAGCAATGAAGTTAATTAGTTGGAACTTTCAAGGGCTTGGCAATCCTTGGACAGTTAATGCACTCAAAGACTTGACTTTGAGTTACAAGCTAGATGTACTTTTTCTTGTGGAGACTAGGGTTCATGGAGTTCGTACAGAGGAATTGTGTAGGTTGCTTCGGTTTGATGGTTGTTTCAGAGTTGATAGGTTGGGCTTAGGATGTTGTCTTTCCCTTCTTTGGAAAAGTTCGGTCAACATTAATGCTATTGGCTACTCTTTTAATTTTATTGACTGTCGGATTAAGGGTGTGGAGGGTGAATGGCGACAGACTGGATACCTTGGGCACCCTGAACGACCTCGACGTAGAGTAGTGTTGAATTTATTGCGTGCATTAGCAGTACGAAACACCTTGCCATTGCTTTGCATTGGTGATTTTAATGACATAGCAGCTCATGCTGAGAAGATTAGAGGTATTCAACTTTTGCTAAATGGTTTTAATGAAGCTTTGCGAGATTGTAATCTCCTGGACCTTCCAAATGTGGGTTCTTTCTTTACTTGTGAAAGTCGACATGGCTCGGATTATTGGATTTGTGACATCCTGACCCGGCAAAGCGATCCTAAGAGGGTGGGTAGAGCGAAGCTCCTGGCTAGCTTCTAGGATGGCAGGCTAGCTAGGGTAGTGGAATGCGGGACACAGGAATGAATCGAATCATATATCATAAGGGGGAAACTAATCATTAGAGGCACCTTTTGGTGGAATGGCTGGAGAGTTGAAAGAACTCCAGGGTTAAGCGTGCTCGCTTAACGGAAATCCTAGGATGGGTGACCTCCTGGGAAGTTTCCCATTTCACTTGCGGGACAAAATCGTGCAGGTCCTGCCAATCTTGTATGGGGGATTTGACTTGATCCAAAGCGGACAATTCCTCTGGTGATTAGAGTCGGGGCATGACAGTTGGTATCAGAGCTGGACCCCCTCCAGTAGATGTATGGTTCGAGGACGAACCACGCGGAAGCTGGTGGGCTTGTGACATCCCGACCCGGCAAAACGATCTTAAGAGGGCGGGTAGAGCGAAGCTCCTGGCTAGCTTCTAGGATGGCAGGCTAGCTAGGGTAGTGGAATGCGGGACACAGGAATGAATCGAATCATATATCGAAAAGGGGGAAACTAATCATTAGAGGTGCCTTTTGGTGGAATGGCTGGAGAGTTGGAAGAACTCCAGGGTTAAGTGTGCTCGCTTAACGGAAATCCTAGGATGGGTGACCTCCTAGGAAGTTTCCCATTTCACCTGTGGGACAAAACCGTGCGGCTCCTGCCAATCTTGTATGGGGGATTTGGCTTGATCCAAAGCGAACAATTCTTCTGGTGATTAGAGTCGGGGCGTGACAGGATTTGGGAGTGACTTGATCGGGCTATCGCAATTTCTGCATGGTCTGGGAATTTTTAGACACTTCCAGTAGGGTCCTTGTTACAGCGATTTCAAATCATTGTCTTGTACTTATTGATACAGCTTTGCAGGTTGGAAATAAAGGGGGTCGAACCTTTTGATTTGATAATGCTTGACTGTTGGGTGAAGATCTCGATTGAGTTGTGAAGGAAGGCTGGGTAAGATCTCAATCGAGTTGTGAAGGAAGGCTGGGTACAGTCGAGGTCAAATGATTTTTGAGTTAGATGGGATGAGCTTATTTCCATTCTTCAATGATGGGGATAGTGATAGATCACCACGAAGATCTGCAAGGGTGCCTATCAAGAATAAGAAGTACTTGGACTAAGTCTTTGCTCTAGCTTATATCTCTGTTGCTGTTCGAATTATTTTCTGCTGTAATTATTTTTTATGTTGGTTTAATAAAGTCAATTTGCTGTTGTGATTGTGACAGCAAATCTTGTCTATTTTAACTCATAAAGTGCCGTTTGTGGCCTTCAGAATAGGACTAAGTAGTTTTCATTCTTTTCCTATTTATTTCCCTTGTATCTGCAGCAGAGTTCATCAATGAAAAACACTTGAAACTTCTTACTCTCTTGTTCAATTCTCTTGGCTTTGACTGGGACCTATCAGATAGATGCAGATTTGTATTTTTGGAAAAAACGGGAAGCCTTAAAATGCATGGTGGAGTCAGACCTGTTATCGACTAATGGGACAACAATAGTTCATCTAAAAGAGGAATGGAATAAGCTCTTAGCATAAGAGGAGTTGCAAAAACAACAACAGGCCAAGCTTTTTTGGTTTAAGCATGGCAATAAAAACACAAAATATTTTCATGCTTATATCAAAAATAAAACAAAGTTTAACTGGATAGAGAAACTGAAAATGAAAATGGTTTGTGGGTCACCAATTCACAAGAGGTTCAGTAGAGGATATTGCAAATACTTCGAAAAGAGATCGATTGCCACAATTGGTTTAGTCCAAAGTAAATGAGCAGGATTGTAGACATCTAAATTTTATTTAAGTTGATTATTAGCTTAATTATTAGCTAAATTATTAGCTTAATTATTTAGTTAGCCAATTAAAGTTTTGGTTAGTTAAATTAAATAATTTATTTTAATAACCAATCACCATGTTTAAATGGTTATTAAAATAAAATTATTGGATAAATATTATTTACTATATAAATAAATAATGTAGTAAAGTCCAATAAAATTGGCCAAGTGGACCAATAAAATTAAATCTTGGTGAACAAGTCAGGCGTCTATATAAGCTAAGTGATGCACCAACCGCCAATGAGAGCTTTCCAAGCGGACCAATCAAATTACATACTTAGCAAGGGGACTCCCTCAAATCTCTACAAATAGGAGGCCGCTCTTCACATACGACACACACATAGAGGGAGAAAGACAGAAAAGAAGTCTCAAAGCTCTATCAAACTCAAGACTACAAAGCTTTCTCCCAACTCCAAAGAATCAAAGTTCTTTTAACTTCAATTCAAGATCAAGTCTCTTTGACCTTTGAATCGTCCAAAGTTCGTTCTACCTCAATTTAACGTCAAGTCCCTTCGACCATTGAATTGTATTCAAGATCAAGTCATTTCGACCTTTAAATCGTGTCCACGACAACAAAGAGAAGAATAAAAGGATAATCTTCATTTGTAATAGGAGATTCCACACTAGAGAATGTATCCACTCATTATCATAAAATTCAATTTGTATTTTTGTTTCTTAATTTTCAGGAACAAATTTTATGCATACAGATTTCTGGCACGCCTAGTGGGACATCTGCACCTCTAATCTCTTCACTTTGCAAATCTCGGAGTTTCGACAAATCAGCCAAAAGATTCAATGGCACCCAAGAAGATCACTGTCACCTTGCAGGCCGCACGAATTGGCGCTTTGAATTCTCTCAATGTCATATCCACTACTGACTCAAGTCCTGATGCAAATATTAAGACGAAGTCCGTCGTTGAAATCTATGCGAAGGCGACTCCTTTGCCTCAACAAGTCCTTATTGCTTCGCCAATTCTGGTGGAGTCTACTGAGAAAAGTGCTTCCCAAAAGCGGTCAACTACTTCAACAATAAACTCTTCTGATGTCATGCCTGTTATGATGGCTATAACTAAGGCAACAGTAGAACTGGATGCTTTAAAGTTACAACTGGAAGCTCTCAATCATGCTCTTCAAGAGAAAGATAACCAAATTGCCTACCTCATGAACATGTTAGACAGCATGACAGGAAAAAGTCAGATGTTTGAAAAGGATGAATCTACATCAAAAGGGTTTATGCCACTGAAAGAGATGCAATCGAAGGGGACCCAAGTAAAAGGTGTCAAACTTACTACTGTTGGCTCTATCTCAACTATTCAACTGAAGGAGCTGATTAAATAAGCCCTGAAAGATCAGATGGAGACTATGATGCATCCTTCCTACACTTATTCAAAGCTGTATGCTTTGAGGATCGACATGATGAGGATACAATCAAATTACCAACCTCCTAAGTTTTAGCAATTTGATGGAAAGGGAAATTCAAGACAGCATGTAGCCCACTTTGTGGAAACTTGTAACAATGCTGGCACAGACGATGATTTGCTCGTCAAACAATTTGTTTTGTCCTTGAAAGGAAACGCCTTTGATTGGTACATGGATCTCAAGCCTCGTTCTATTGATTGTTGGGAACAACTCAAGCGGGAATTCCTCAATCGCTTCTATAGCACAAAAAGTGTAGTTAGTATGATTGAGCTCACTGCTACTTGTCAATGAAAGGAGGAATCTGTCATTGACTACATTGAAAGATGGAGAATTCTTGGTTTGAATTGTAAAGATCAGCTATCAGAATCCTTAGCAATTGATATATGCATCAAGGGCGTGCATTGGGTCTTATGCTACATCTTACAAAGGATCAAGCCTCATAATTTGAATAGCTAGCTACTTGGGCTCATGATATGGATCTCAGTATTTCTGATCATAGGAATCAAAATATCGCTATTTAGGAACCCAAAAAGGGGAAAGATAAGCCGAAAGTGTAGAAACTCGCTAAAACACCTATCAAGTCAGAAAGTAAGCAGTCTATGTCTGTAACAACAGTGCCAATCAAGTTACAACCTAGGACTAAGAAGAAGCAGCATGTGAAGGCCACTCCTTTTCAGCCAATAGAAAGAAAAAAGGCTACTTTGAAGGAGAGCAGGAAAAGAACTATCATTTTTCTGATTCTAATGTTTCAAGTATGTTGGATGAACTACTTAAAGCTAAACTCATCCAATTGCCAGAGATGAATAGCCCGAAGGAGGCAAATTAAGTGGATGATCCAAATTACTGCAAGTATCATAGGCTAATTAGCCATCCAATTGGGAAGTGATTTGTCTTGAAAGATAAAACCATGGAGTTGCAGGAGAATGGTGCATCACTTTCGATGAGGAGGAAGCAACTACCAATTTGACAACAATAGTGGTTGATGAATTGTCAATCTCCACTAGAAAGAAAATAATAAGGTTTGGCTCTTTCGACCTCGTTAAAGTTGAGATTCTGTTCCAAACCAAACTTTTTTGCCAAATGAATTCAGCTTACTACAAGGAGATGGAAACGCTGTTGGGGCAATGAGCTTCTTGAGAATTAACTTGAAGACGAAGGATGGACTTTAGTTACTCACAAAAGAAGTAAAAGGAGGAACCCACTTCCATCCAAGGAGACTCCAAAGAGGAGTAAGGTGTTGAAGAAGTTATCAAGTCAACACAACTAGTTTCCTTAAAGATTCAATCAAAATCTTAGAAGCCGAAAGAGTTATTTGAACCGCGGGTAAAAGACTGCATAAAATAAAAGCCTAGATAGCCAATTCTTTAGTGGAATACATGTTAAAGGAGCTAATGGGTGCTAAGTTGTCTTTTCCATACTATCATGTTGAAGGAGAGCTAAAACAAGATAGCGATGAGGACACTCAAAAAGCAAAGGCATACTATACAGCTATGAAAAAAATCACCTTTATTAATGAAGAAGAGTGCTTGGTGATAAACGTCATAATCGTCCTTTGTTTGTTGCAGGTTATATTTGTGAAAGAAAGGTAAATCAAATCTTGCTTCATCCAGGTTGAGCCATTAACATTATGCCTCTCAAGACCTTCAAGGAACTTGGCATACCTATGGATGAACTGAAGCAAAGTCGATTTATGATCCATAGCTTTAATCAAAATGGGGAAAGGGCTGTCAGTAGAATTTAGCTTCAACTGCATATTGACAAGATGGAGTCAAGTGTTCTTCTTTATATGATTGATGCAATAACAATTACAACATATTATTAGGTGTCCTTGGATTCATGGGAATAAGGCATTGCCTTTGACTGACCATCAGTATTGCAAATACTCAAAAGATGGAAAAGTAAGAATAGTCATAGCTGATTCAAAGCTATTTACTAAAGTTGAATCATATTTCGCCGATGCAAAGTTCTACTTAGAAGAATTTTCGATTGAGGAAATTTAACCAGTTATTGAGGATATTGAAGTAAAGGCTCCTACAAAGAAGATTGAAGAAGGGGAATCTTCCTCTACAAAAGAAAGTGAGCATGATGCCTTAGCAAAGATAAGTCAAACATTTACTAAGAAAATAAAGCTTCATTTTGTGCATGTCTCCAAAGGCCAAGATGATCAATCTTCTTCCTCAAATCCAAAAGATATCATACAAGGCTTGAAAGATTTGACTTTACCAGTCAATAGTCTTGTTTCCCCTAAAGTTTTCAAGTCACCATTGAAAGGTCTTACAAGGCCTTCCAAGAGCCTGATAGTTGAGCTTAGAGCATTGCCAGCCAAAAGAACAAGTGTTTTTGACCCCAATGCTTACAAACTATTGGCTAAAGCTGGGTATGGTTCTATTGATGTGGCCAAATTGACGAAGGATTTCAAGAATGGTGATAGTGAGCAATCATCAACTGCAATTCGCAAAGTATGGAAGGATAAGAATACTGGTGAGCAAGGGTCTAATGTTGGCCTGGGGTATCAAGCTCTTGCTCCTTTACGCTTGAAAATCAGAAGAGAAACCTCTAATCATATTTCTGTTGAAGAAATAGAAGACATAAAAAGCGAGATTTCAAGACCTTCTATTTTTAGTCGACTAGGAGTTTCTTCAAATCGTATTTCTGTCTTCGATCCAATTGGAATTCTAGAAGGTATGGACACCAAGAAAAGTAGAACCTCCATCCACCAAAGACTTGGGATTTCAAAACCAAGTAAAGGAAAGAAGAACAAAAAGAAGCAATCTATTGTTACTATAAATTGCCTGACTTGCGCAGCAAAATTCCCTCTCGGATGAAAAGAAAAACTAAGTGGGTGGTGACCACGGGATCCACATTGAAGGCAAAACTACATATTATAGTTATAACCGGCCAAGTCTCTAATCAACCTGAGGAAGTAGAACTTGTTGTAGTGATGGTAGGCCATATTACTTTTGAAGACATGGCTCAAGACCAAACTCCTGTTGAGGAAAATGTTGAGGATGCTCCTTTTGCTTTGGAAGAGGGAAATAAAGCTACAGTTGATGAGTTGAAAGAAGTCAATCTCGGAACAATGGAAGAGCCTCGCCCAATTTTTTTGAGGAAGAAATGGAGCATGTTGAATTACTTCGAGAGTATTGAGATGTCTTTGCATGGTCCTATAAAGAGATGCTGAGATTGGATCCTAAGGTAGCAGTCCACAACTTGGCAATCAAACTCGAGGTGAAGCCAATAAAATAAGCTCAAAGGCGATTCTGTCCAGAGTAGATTCCACAAATGGAAGCTGAAGTCAATAAACTCATTGATGCTGGTTTCATAAAGGAATTTAAGTATCCTACTTAGATCTCAAGCATTGTTCCTGTCAAAAAGAAAAATGGACAGTTAAGAATGTGACATCCCAGGTTTGGGGCACAACACCTTAGGCGAATCCCACATTGGCTACGCACAAGGTGGAAGTCCTATACATAAAGGGTGGCAACCTTGAACTAGTGTGACGCGTTTTGGGCTGGCAGAGCGGAGGTTTCCCTGGCCCAGAAACAAAACCGTGAGGGTTCAGGCCAGGTTTGGCACCCAAAGCGGACAATATCACACTAGGGCTGGGCTGTTACAAAGAATTTGTGTAGATTTTCGAGATCTAAACAATGCATGTCCAAGGGAACCCTCTTTCTCCTATTTATACTTTATTTGTATGAAGGGACTGTCTTTGTTATTTTCTGATACGAAAAGGAGGGGTCTTATTCATGGGTGTCAAGCAGGGAGTAAGTGCCTTAGAACCTTGCATCTTTTATTTGTGGATGATTCTATTTTGTTTTTTATAGCAAATGTTTTTGAAGCTTCTAGAGTAAAATCCATCCAAAGTCTCGGGCCAGTGAGTGAACTTTGGTAAATCCATTGTTTTCTTTAACCCAAATGTGAATGATGAGTTAAGACATAATATTTTGGGAATTCTTGATGTTTATAGTCCATTAGGTGGGGGAATTATCTTGAATTGCCTTCACTTATTGAAGAAATGAGAGACAGATTTGTGATTTTATTAAAGAGAGGCTTAGTAGAAGCTTAGTAGAAGGATAAATGGGTGGAATAACAGATTTTTGCCGTGAGTAGGGCATGAGATTCTTCTAAAATCAGTAGCCTAGGCTGCCCCTTCCTTTTGTATGAGTGTTTTTCTCCTTCCTTTATCTACTTATAATGAGTTCCATAAAGTAATGAATAATTTTTGGTGGGGGAGGGGGGTAAGCGAAATAGTGGTAGAGGTATAAACTGGCTTGCATGGGATATGATGTGTAGTCATAAATTGGTTGGTGGTATGGGGTTTAGAGATCTCCATTATTTCAATGTTGCAAGCACGGGTGGAGGTATTAACTGACACCAACACTCTCCTTTATTATATTTTCAAAGCTAAATATTTCCTATAGGGGGATTTTCTGAAGGCTTCTTTAGGAAGAAATCCGAGTGTTGTATGGAAGAGTGTTTTGTTTTCTAGTGGAATGTTGAAGTAAGGGCTTAGATGGAGGGGGGGGGGGTAATGGTGAGTGTATTAAGGTGGCTTATTGATCCTTAGATTCCAAAAAAAATGATACTTTTTTTCTATAGATAGGGTCACATCCTTTATTAATCCTTTGTTGATCCTAATATGCAAGCGAGAGATCTCTTTGTGAGAGGCCAATTATTAGGATACCTATTAACTCTTTTGAGAGGGAGGACATTTTTAGGTGGCATTTTGATCGAAAGGGAGTCTACAAGGTCAAATTCGAGTACTGTGTGAGCTTAAAATATTTGGGAAGGGAACCCCTAATGTTAAATGGGGATATTTGGAGTAGAGTATAGAGTCTTGATCGTCCCCTAAAGATCAAGGATTTTATGTGGTGTGCTAGTCGAAATTTACTTCCCACGAAGGAGAGGTTGAACCGAAGAGGGTTGAATATTGATGGGAGGTTTTTTTTTTTTTTTTATTTACAATGATATGGAGGATATTGATCACATTTTAGTTCATTACAATAGGTGAATGGGTGCATGGAGGTTGGGAGGTTTTGGTGCACTAAATGCCAACATCTCTTATTAAGATTTCTTTTTGCAGGTTCTCAACTCTAGAGGGAAAGAAGTTGTTGAGTTTCTTGTAGTTATTGCTTGGAAAATATCGGCACTAAGAAATAAGATGTTGTGGAATGAACAAGGAAGCTTAGCCATTGATGTTCACGTCGCAGTAACAAGGTACGTGCTGAAGTGGAGGAATTGTGACCAGTCTAGTAGGCCCACGTCTACGTCCATGTCAATGTTGTCTCACCATGCATATGCAGCAGCGTCTATCGCTTCGTCAAGGTACCAAAAAGGCAGGTTTTAGCGGCCGTGTCAGGGTTTATTATTGAAAATAGTTGGGGAAGGTTTCAACAGGCCGTGTCAAGAGGGCACTATCAATCCGAAAATAGTAGAGGCCATTGCACTCCATTCTTGCCTTATATCAAGATTATTTATCTTTAAATGGTTATATTTTTTTCTAATTGTCAAAGCCTTGTTAATGCCCTTAGTTCACCGGTGGTGGACAACTCTGAATTTGGTTTAATAGTTTTGGATTATATGAGGATTTTAGAGCTTAGGCATGATATAAGTGTTAGGTGGATTCGGAAATAAGCAATAGATGCATTCATTTCTTAGCTAGAGCGTCTATTCTACATGCTCGTTCCCAAATTCGGGATGATGTTCCTTCTTGTTTGTTGGACCTTTTCCTTTGAGGTAATAAATTTTTGTTTCCTTAAAAAAAATACAGTAGGTGTAAACGAGTTCAAGAAATATGTATCTTGCCACAAGAAGTGGAAGAATTATGAAGGAAAAGAAAAGAAACAAATAAGAATAACCATCAAATCAACTTTTGAAAATATTTGTTATCAAAATAGCATTATTAGACATGGGTCCTGTATTTGTTGTACACTAGAAAACAAGGTTTTTAACTTTATTAAAAAAGAAAAAAATATATGTAATTTTTGCCTACAATGATGATGATTTTGAAGATGGTAATATTTATATTATTTATAAAAAAATAATTCTCCTTCAGTAATGAGCCAGGTTTATGTTAACAAAATATTCTTTAGGCTCTATAAGAAAAAATATATTATTACCTAGAGGAACAAATTTCATTATTAATGATTCATTATTTTCTCTGTAATATCATAAATATTTATTGAGCTTTAAAGATATTCACCAAAATAGATATTAATATTGAGATAAAACAAATTATGGTAAACGTTGCAAATTATGGTAAACGTTGTATTGAATTAGAAATGGATATTAGATGAATTATATGCTTTACCCTCTAGTTTGTACTACAAGCATATTTATATAATTAAATCAATATGGTTGAAAATCAAAAGTTTATAGATACAAGTACCTTTACTAGTTCGAATTAGTCGGTTGAGTCATCCTAAAGCAATTATGAGATAAAAAAAATTCTTAAGACCTCACACGGCCTCCATTGAAGAACTAGAAGATTCTTTAATATAATGAATTTTCATGTTTAAGATGTTTGCATGGCAAATTGATTATTAGGTTATCACTATATAAAGTTCAGATTGAATCACTTACGTTTCTAGAACCTAATACAAGGAAATATTCGTGGACCAATTCATCCATCATATAAACATTCCAATATTTTATGGTTTCAATGCAGATATATCGATAAGATATCATATACATATCTATTATCAATTTGAAACCTAACTTTTACGAGAATATTTGCTTAAATAATTTTGATCAACAGCATAATTTCTAGGTTGTGCTATTTACTATTCGTCTCAATAATATTGATGAATATATATATATATATATATGTGTGTGTGTGTGTGTGTGTGTGTGTGTGTGTGTTAGAATGACTATTTCATGTCAAATGGAAGAATTTTTTATTGCTTATGTTACATAAAGTGATATGAAAGAATCATTTATTTAAACAATTGTAATTGATATTTCTATTTGGGGATATGCTATCTTAGGTAATGTAACATTTATTTAGGTTAAGCTAACGCAGAACGGTTATGTGAATGGGAAGAATGATTATACTCCATCAGGAGCTTTGATCAATAACATTTGATCTGAAGAATAAAATAGGGAACTTAAACTTTCAAAGAAGTTTATTGATGTGAATAATGTTCAAAACATAAAGAATGAATCAATAATACAAAATATAACCTATTTATAGTTTAGGTTAAAAGTATAAAACCCTAAAAATAACAAAAATTCGTAAATAGGCAAAACCCTAATGAGGGATGCGGCACGGGCATGCGGGACATGGCACGGGTGTGCCGAGGACTCTCAGAGGGTAGTACGGGGCGTGCTGACACTCGAATCCTCAAGGACTCATTAGCACGGGCGTGCTTAGACTTCTAGAGGCTAGCACGGGTGGGTCTGGCTGTAGCACGGGTGTGCCTGTGTTCCTCATGCTTGAGCGTGCCTCGCGTCCTAGACTCTCAGAGGCTGGCACGGGCGTGCTGGAAATGGCACTGCCATGCCCCTTCTTCTTGGATTTGCAACGATCAAAGTCTTCCATATATTTAAGTGCTAGTTGCTTCGCATCAATCCCTCCTTCAAAAGGACTCGACCTCAAGTGATCATCATCAGAATAGAAAGGAAACAAATCAGCAACATTAAAAGTCCTGAAAATCTTCATGTCTTCGTGCAGGTCAAGTACATAGGCATTATCATTAATCTTCTTGAATATCTGAAATGGGCCAATCTTTTGCAAATCAAGCTTCTTCTGTCCTCCGCCATACTCCTTATGAAGATAAACTATGACCCAATCACCCACAGTAAAAGACTTATGACTCTAGTGTTTACTAGCTGCAGCTTTATATTTTTCGTTGGCAGCAGTGATGAAGTGCTGCACTTGTTTGAATACCTCCACATGTTCGGTAGCCAAATTATTGGCTGCGATGCTCTTTTCTACACCTGCTGGAAGGGAAAGAAGATCAAGAGTATGGGCAGGTACCTTCCGGGAGACAATTGCAAACGGTGACATCTTGGTGGAGCTATGGATAGCACTGTTGTAAGCAAATTCTGCTTGGGCAAGAGCAAGATCCCACATTTTTTTTCTCACTGTAAAGGCACCTAAGGAGATTACCAAGAGTCCGGTTCACCACTCCAGTTTGTCCATCAGTTTTGGGGTGAGCAATGCTGCTGTAGTGAAGTTGAGTGTTGAATGTCTTCCACAAAGTTGTCCAAAAGTGAGCTAGAAACTTTGTGTCTCAGTGAGATGTGATGGTTTTGGGAATGCCATGCAAACGAACAATCTCCTGGAAAAATAACTTTGCTACGTGTGACGCATCATTAGTTTGCTTGCAAGGGATAAAGTGTGCCATAATGAAGAACCTGTCTACAACAACAAAAATAGAGTCAACTCCGCATTGAGTTCGAGGTAAACCCAACATAAAATCCATGGGTAAGTCCTCCCAAGGTTGTTCTGGTACAGCCATTGGAGTGTAAAGGCCGGTGTTTTGAGAATGGCCCTTTTGTATCTGGCAAATAGAAAATTTTTGTACTAGCTTTCCTGTTTCCTTCTTCAATTGTGGCTAATAGAAACGAGCCTCCAAACCAGCAATAGTTTTATCACGACCCAGGTGTCCACTCAATCCTCCACCATGGATTTCTCTAATTAATTTTTCCCCAAGGGAAGACCGAGGGATGCATAGTCTGTTTTCTTTAAAGAGGTACCCGTCATGAACCAAAAAATCGTCGGTAGGCTATTTAGCTCCAATCTTAACCCATATGTTAGCAAAGTCTTCATCTGAGACATAGAGATCTTTAAGAAATTCAAACCCCACAATCTCTTGCTTAATTGTGATCAACAAAGCTACTCTCCTGCTTAAAGCATCCACTACCGTGTTACAAGTACCTGATTTGTGCTTGATGACATAATGGAAAGCACCAAAATAAGTTGCCCAATGTGCATGCATCTTGCTCACTTTCTTTTGAGTTTGAAAATGAGTTAAAGCATGATGATCAGTGTAAATGATGAACTCACGCCCCAACAAATAGTGTTCCCAAGTCTTGAAAGCTCGAAAAACTGCATACGACTCTTATTCATAAGTAGACCGTTTCTACCTATTTTCATTCAACTTCTCACTAAAAATGCAATAGGCTTTCTAGATTGAGACAAAACACCACCAATTCCAATTCCGCAAGCATCACAATCAACCTCAAACAATTTATCAAAATCAGGCATAACAAGAATAGGGGCGGAAGTAAGCTTATCTTTGATATCTTTAAAGCTCTTGTTTGCAGCTTCGGTCCGCACAAATTGATGAACTTTCTCCTCCTTTAAACAGTCTGTAATAGGCGCGATGATGCTGCTAAAATTTTTGATGAATCGTCTATAGAAAGTAGCAAGACCATGGAAACTACGAACTTCAATGATGTTCTTGGGAATAGGCCAATTTTGAATGGCCTCAATCTTCCTGTCATCAATATGAATCCCTTCCGAGCTAACAATATAGCCAAGAAATAGAATCTGCTCCGTCATAAAGCTGCACTTCTTAAGGTTGATGTACAACTCATTTTTCTACAAAGCATCCAACATCCATCGAAGGTGCTGAAGGTGTTCTTCCTCACTGTGACTGAAAATAAGATGTCATCAAAGTAAACAACCACAAATTTGCACAAGAAAGGATGCAAAACTTGAGTCATAAGTCGCATGAATGTGCTCGGTGCATTAGTCAACCCAAATGGCATAACCAACCACTCATATAATCCTTCTTTAGTCTTAAATGCAGTCTTCCATTCATCTCCCTCCTTGATTCGAA
Source organism: Jatropha curcas (assembly GCF_041381405.1). Taxonomy (NCBI): domain Eukaryota; kingdom Viridiplantae; phylum Streptophyta; class Magnoliopsida; order Malpighiales; family Euphorbiaceae; genus Jatropha; species Jatropha curcas. Next base: position 6,065,309 of record NC_143155.1, read on the forward strand.
TTTGATGATACCCGCTACGAAGATCTATTTTAGAGAACACTATAGATCTTGACAGTTGGTCCAACATGTCCTCCAGGCGAGGAATAGGGAATCGATACTGCACTGTGATCTTGTTGACTGCTCGACTATCAACACACATCCTCCAAGTCCCATCTTTTTTTGGTACTAATAAGGCAGGAACCCCACAAGGACGAATGCTCTCCTGGATGTGACCCTTTTTCAATAATTCTTCTACCTGTTCTTGAAGGATCTGGCTCTCCTTTTGATTCATCTTATAATGGGACAGGTTTGGGATTTTTGATCTAGGGATGAAATCAATCTGATATTGAATGTCCCGCAAAGGTGGACGTGTAGATGGATCATCCACTACAGCATGAAATTCCTCTAGTAACTCTTTGACTGGTGGTGGTACTAGTGCCCCTTCATTAGAGCCTGTCTTTGGTTTAATCAGCTATGTCAACACACTTTTGGACTTCTTAATTGCACCAGATAATTCCTACACATTGGAAGAAACAGCTACTATGAATTTCCCCTCCACTTTAGAAGCTTTGGCAGAAGATCCAGAAGGTAGGACAATGATTTTCTTGTTTTTCCAAGTGAACATGTATGAATTTTCTCTACCGTTGTGCAATGCATCTACATCAAACTGCCATGGACGTCCCAATAGTACTCCGCAGGCATCCATATCCACAACATCATAACTAACACAGTCTGAGTATGATTTTCCCATTACGATAGGAACCTTGCAAACTCGGTTTACTTCAATTGTTGGGCCCTCTTTAATCCACCCTACCTTGTACGGTGAAGGATGTGGTTCTGTGGGTAGATTTTGTTTTTCAAACAACTGCTTGGCTATTAAATTTTCACAGCTAGCTTCACCAACCCGACATTTAGCTTGGAAAATTTTTCTTCGTTGAGTTTCGCTTTCTTGTCTTTGTGAGCACAAAAATTTCTGAATAACAAACACGACCTCACCTTTTTCTAAACTAGCGATGGATCCTTCATCTTTGTCTTTTGCCTCTTTAACCTCAGTCACCTCATCCACAACATTAACTTGTCGAGGCTCATCATTAGCCCCCCTACATTCTGGACATATATTACATGTATGTCCCTATTTTCTACATCGATAAAAATAGTCTCCGGTTGGTTTCTGATATGGATTCGACTTATTGTTTCTGTCTGCCATGGGTGCCTTTCCCTGGGAGTCTTTCTTTTCTTCTATGGTGAGTTGCTATGAACCTTGGTTGTTACCAAGAGTTGTTGTTCTTGAATTCTGTCCATCGGAATTTCTATTGAACTGTTGATTTTCGGATGGATAGGATTGCCCGAAATTCTAATTTCGATTAGGCGGTTGTCGAGGCTGCCAGTTAATCCTATCTTCTGCACGTTTGGCCATCTCAATTGCATCTGCCAATGTGAAAATTGCAACCACACCCACCATACACATTATATCATGGTTTAGTCCCCTCTGATAATGAGCTACCTACTGGGATTCGGTTTCACAGTTGTCACAACGAGCCTTTAATCTCAAAAATTCTTCTGTATACTCATCAACCTTTCGATTTCCCTGAAAGTAGTCATGGTACCTGTTATACAAAATTTGAGAGTGGTCATTGGGAAGGAAATGTTGTTCAATCATCTATTTTATTAAAATCCAATCCCGCACAGGTTCAATCGTTCGACGATGGCGTTCGTTTTGAACAGAATGCCAACATGCTAATGCACCTCCGTTTAGTTTATAGGCCACTATGGAAACTTTACGTTCATCCTCAACATTCATGACCTCAAAGAATCGCTCGACCTCCGCTAGCCAATCAAGAGTGCTTTCAATATCTAGCGATCCTGAGAAAGGTTGAAGGTCTACCTTTATTTTGTATCCATCATGAAAGTTTTCACCATTGTTTCTATAATCTCGGCCTCCATCATAACGATTTTGGCCCCTTGCATAATCAGGTTGCTGTTGATTCGGCCCTACTGTTGCAGCTGCAGGTTGTTGGTTTCCTTAATCACTGTCTAATCTGTTCAGTTAACTCATCGAATTTCACCTCTATGGCTGTGAGTCGTGCTTCATGATTGTCGACCATGGAGATACTTTGCCTTTCGGCTCTGATACCAACTTCCAGAGGCTAACACAGGTGGGTCTGGCTGTAGCACGGGTGTGCTTGTGTTCCTCATGCTTGGGCGTGCCTCGCGTCCTGGACTCTCAGAGGCTGGCACAGACGTGCTGGAAATGCCACGGCCGTGCCCCTTCTTCTTGAATTTGCAGCGATCCAAGTCTTCCATATATTTAAGTGCTAGTTGCTTCGCATCATAAGCCTGAGTTGGTTTAGGCAATTTGTTTGCCAAAAGTGTTGATTGGGCGATTGTCGCCGAAATTGATTGATTTAAGGCCTTTGGCCAAAATTGGTTGATTAATTCAAGGTATTATGTCAAAAAATTGATTTAAGCGATTTGTCGCTAAAAATGGTTAATCTTATTTATAGGCGATTTGTTTGCCAAAAATTGATTAAACCGTAGGCAATTTGTTGCCAAAGTGTAATTGATTAAACTGTAAGCAATTTGTTGCCAAAACACGATTGACTGAAGCTTTTAGCCACAACTATCAATTAATTGGACTTAAGCCAGATTTGTTCGAAATAAGGCGATTGAACCGTAGTTATTAATTAACCAGATTCTTTAGCCAAAATTGTCGGATTTAAGATCTAACGCCACGATTATTAATTAACCAGGCATTTAAATTTAATCGTGCTTAATTAAGGTAGTTTATTTACCTAAATAATGACATGAATGTACTTATGCAGTTGTAGAATTATTAAGAGTAGAAGAGAAATATGCATGAAGTGCTAAAATTAAATTAGCAGAGTTTCATTTATGTACCTGATTTAATCGACGACCGCTTCTTAGCTCCAGGTTAAGCTCCTCGTTCGGGGAATATTAATTAATTAATTAGAATTTTTTTAATTTTAGTGGCCAAAGTATCACAACATAAAAAAAATAAAGACTGAATTAAAAATGCAAAAAGCGGTAAAAGAATCGCAAAAGCGTGAGGGAGAAAGATCGTCCGTCAACACAGACAGGAGTGGCCAAAATGAAGACCCGGAGACCATTTTTATAGGCAGAATTGGGCATCCGGCGGCAGGTGCCTCCGGAGGCTGGCGGCAGGCGCCACCGTGTCAGGCGGGCAGGCGCCGCCGTGTCCGGCGGCCGAAGCCGCCATGCTCGGCGGCGGCCCCTTGGGTCTTTTGCTTCAGAGGGGTTTTCAGGAGTTTCGGATCTCCGAAAAATATTCCGGGACCTATTCCGCGATCCTCGCGACATTCCAAACGTTTTAAGTACCATATTGGCATACTTTCGGTGAGCTTCCAAAATGGCCTTCGGTCCGGTCGGGGTGTTTGTAGTCTAGAAAAACAGGCTTTTCAAGCCTCAAAATTTGAGTATTCACAGTTGCCCCCACCGGCGATCATAAAAATGATTTATGGGAGTCGGTGGTTGTCTGAAACACAAATTTTGAAGGCGAAAATCGGACGCGTCTAAAAGACCCGTGCTTTAGCCATTTGCTTATAAATAGCTTGAAATTTTCATTTCCATTCATTCTAAACTCTTCAATTTAAAGAGCTCTCTTCAAATTCTCTCAATATTCAAGGCTTCGAACTTCCTCTTTCTATTGCTTCCTCGGATCTCAGTGGTGAGGATTTTCTAGGTTCTCTAGGAATTTCCCTTGAAGAAGTCAATCTTACGGTGGATGCTAATACTCATGCCTCCGTGACTGGCGTCTTTGCCCAGGTAAGCCCGCGTTCGCTTTTATTGTATTATTATTACTCATTATACATTTTTGGGCCATAGGGGTCAAAATTGGGAATTTTCGGGCTTTAGGCCGAATCGTGAATTTTGGGCCTCTGTGGCCGATTTGTAGATTGTTTGGCCTTCGTGGCCGTTCTGTCCACCGGAATTTCTATTGAACTGTTGATTTTCGGATGGATAGGATTGCCCGAAATTCTAATTTCGATTAGGCGGTTGTCGAGGCTGCCAGTTAATCCTATCTTCTGCACGTTTGGCCATCTCAATTGCATCTGCCAATGTGAAAATTGCAACCACACCCACCATACACATTATATCATGGTTTAGTCCCCTCTGATAATGAGCTACCTACTGGGATTCGGTTTCACAGTTGTCACAACGAGCCTTTAATCTCAAAAATTCTTCTGTATACTCATCAACCTTTCGATTTCCCTGAAAGTAGTCATGGTACCTGTTATACAAAATTTGAGAGTGGTCATTGGGAAGGAAATGTTGTTCAATCATCTATTTTATTAAAATCCAATCCCGCACAGGTTCAATCGTTCGACGATGGCGTTCGTTTTGAACAGAATGCCAACATGCTAATGCACCTCCGTTTAGTTTATAGGCCACTATGGAAACTTTACGTTCATCCTCAACATTCATGACCTCAAAGAATCGCTCGACCTCCGCTAGCCAATCAAGAGTGCTTTCAATATCTAGCGATCCTGAGAAAGGTTGAAGGTCTACCTTTATTTTGTATCCATCATGAAAGTTTTCACCATTGTTTCTATAATCTCGGCCTCCATCATAACGATTTTGGCCCCTTGCATAATCAGGTTGCTGTTGATTCGGCCCTACTGTTGCAGCTGCAGGTTGTTGGTTTCCTTAATCACTGTCTAATCTGTTCAGTTAACTCATCGAATTTCACCTCTATGGCTGTGAGTCGTGCTTCATGATTGTCGACCATGGAGATACTTTGCCTTTCGGCTCTGATACCAACTTCCAGAGGCTAACACAGGTGGGTCTGGCTGTAGCACGGGTGTGCTTGTGTTCCTCATGCTTGGGCGTGCCTCGCGTCCTGGACTCTCAGAGGCTGGCACAGACGTGCTGGAAATGCCACGGCCGTGCCCCTTCTTCTTGAATTTGCAGCGATCCAAGTCTTCCATATATTTAAGTGCTAGTTGCTTCGCATCATAAGCCAATAAATTATCATAAATTTTCTCTTTAACAATTGGTTTTTGGATTAGGAATTAAATAGTTCATATTCAAAATTTTGAATATAGGACATATGTATTAATTACTTCATCAGTCAAAGGAGATTAAAAATATATATTGTATATGAATTCTATTTACAATCAAATATTCAGAAACTTAACTAGAGATTTATTTATGGTTACGTTTATTGATTGTTATCTTAATGAATCAGTTTTATCGACATTATAGTAGATACTAAATAGAAAAGGCAAATAACTTGGAAAAAAAAATTCATTATTCCATCACAATTTTTGAACTATGCAACGATAACTAGAAATTTAAAAGATAATTCATTTATAAAATATTATAAATTAATTACCACATAAATTTATTAATCCAAAGAAGGTAACTAAGGAGATGGTTATTGAAGTAAGCATATTAGGGAAATGTAACTTCCCAAAAAGTGCATAAAGTGCTTGTATTTGGTTTGCATTATCAATTCTACTTCCAGTGAGGTAGATAAGTCAACTTTCCTTATATAAGGGAAGTAAGTTCCTTAGGGATAAATAAAGAAGTTGCACTTCCTTAATTAAGTATAATTTATGAACTTTTCATATTCTCTAAATATACTTAAATTTACATTATAAACATTATTTTCTTTTATAATTAGAGAGTAATTTAGTTCCTAAGAAATTGATTTGCATACAAAATATATTCAAATTATACTTTGAAATAATTTTATTAGAAGTACACTTTCCAAGGACTACACTTCCTTAAAAAGTAGGCTCTTTTAAACCAAACAAGACTCAAATTTCATACAAAAGTTATAAATGCTCCTATTAGCAACGGTGGATAGAGAGGACGGATGGGAGCCGTTGCCCCTTAAGTCCAAAATTTCTTAAAATTACCAATTACAAAACAATGAATTTTTTTTTTTTTTCAATATGGCTCCTAAGTTTTGAAAATTTCTATTTAGCCTCCGTAATTTTGATGTCCGGGTCTATAATTGCCTATTAGTTTTAAAGTTTCCAAAGGACATACTGCTATTTATGTAGATCCTAGATAAATTATTTATTTAATTATGAGGTACAACTATTTTTTGGAATTCTTAAAAAAAAATTATAGCTACTATTTTTTTAGATATGTAGAAGTTTTAGCAATTGTGAAGCAATTAGTCGAGGATGTGTCTACTGAGATGAATAATTTAACATATTCATTTGATCGTATGTGCAGCTTATCTGCCTATAAAAAATTTTCGTAATATTATATGAAGATAATGCTACATAGATACATAAGTTAAAGATAAAATGTAAAAAGAAAAAAAGAACATATTTCATGAAAGTTCTCATTTATTTATGATCTTCAAAATAATAATGATATTGATATTTAACAAATTCGCTCAAACAACAATCTTATTAATTTACTCACCAACACACTTTCTATTATAGTTTTTGAAATAATCGGTCCACAAAATTGGAACGCGTAGGCTTAAGGTTTCAAGTAATACCACACGATGAACTATTTTTCTCTTTAATCAAGGTTCTTTTCATTGTTGTTTTTTCTCGTAAAAAAATTAATGAGACAATATTTCATTACGCATTTTAGGTAAAAGTAATATACTCTTTTCTACTTTATAAAGTAAGGTTTTTAACGAGGCAAACATCTGTAGATGTTGCATTCATGTGCTAAATAGATCTTCGAGTGCCCCAGTTTTCAAATATAATATTTTAAGAATAGAGTTGCTAAATAGGGAAGAGGTAAATCTACCGCCTTTTGAGATCGATAAAGATCTAACTATAAATAACATAATGGAGAGAAAATATTCAGGCAGCGAACTTCAATTAAAAGAAATGAAAAATTTCTTTTAAATATTATTAAAATTGAAATTAGGGTTCTGGAATTGTCCAAACAAAGCATATGATTGATTGAAAAACAAGAAAACATTAGGCTAAAATTGACAATTAGGCTTTACTGCTCTGTATAATCAATTGGTTGGTGTAAATGGTTGTTGGGCTTAAAACCCATTTGAACTGCCATTCTGTCAACAACTACAATTCTCTTTTGCTCTCTACCTTCAAACCAACTGTCAAGTCTGAACAAACTGACAATACGTTCTTATCAAATCAATGTCATGAGACCCAACTTGCCCTTTTCAACAAATTACTTGAATTAGAGTATGGGAAAAAGATAATTTAACTTTTCTTCAAAAAAAAAAAAAAAAAAAAAAAGGGACCAAGGCAATTTAAGGTAATTTAACTTTAACGCCCACATGTGTACAGGTCTTGGGCTTTCTATTTATGACTGGATGCCCTAGATTTTCGGTGGCATGAGTTATAAAGAATGATGAAAGTAAGAAATGCAGAAAGAGAAAGAGAGAGAGATGGAAATGGAGACCTCTTTGTAACGTTTCTTGCTCAAATGAGTATTCCAACCACAGTTGTTTCCTTATAGTACTATCTGCTAGTCTTGTGGTTGCTGGTGCTCCTGTTCTTTGAGATGCTCATTTGAGCAAGCAATGTTAAAATTGGAGGTTCTGTACCCATAATTGCTTGCTCCTCCTCTCTCACAACCCTAAATCTTTGTCAGAACAGTTCTTGTATTTCTATTTTCTTTCTTTCTTGCTCAAACATGGCAAGATTCCGGGTATGTACTTTTACTATTTTCTTTTTATATAGTTTTAAAGGCTTAAATCTAGTCTAAGATAACCACTTTAATATTGAGTTTCTTGTTTACAGGCATACACATCTAAGAAACATATTGGTCATGACACAGTAGATTTTGTAGCTTAAGAATTATAGGCAAAAGCCTTTAAATAACATTTTGTTTATTGGTAGAAAGGGAGTGCTAAAGATCAGGAAAGAAACAAATTAGAGCAGAACAGGCAAAGTTATACCCACACCACTCGAATCATGATCCAACCGGAAAAAAGACCGGCAGGAGTAAGTTGCAGCCTGTGTGATCCTCGCAGGAGTAAGTTATATATATATTTTTGGTATAACCAGGGATTGTAATCCCTTCTTGGACGGTAGAGAGCGCCCTCCTAGTAAATGAGGCTTCTTGTAGATGTAATTACTGATACAAGTTCCTTACCACTTAAATCAATAATTTTTACGAAGGATAGAAATTGCTGACCACACTCATCAATACCTTATCGGTGACACATCAGTGATATTTTATCGCACTAAAATTTCTTCTTTTAGCTTCCACATAAAGTGGGAAAAGTCTAAATTCATTCTTTCCTTATAAACAAGGGTTCTTCCTTTCAAACAATTAGGGGTTTTAATGGATCGATTTGGGTTAGAATCATTTATGGACTTATTATTTTGGGTGATATTATATTTCTTTTCTTTTCTTTTTATTTTTTTAAGGTTTCCCTTACTTGAGTTGCTCCATTGGTTTTTTGGGGTTCGGGTGAATTATCAGGTGATATTTTAGAAATTTCTTTTAATCATTCAAGTTGCTTGGTAATTTTCCAATTATTTGAATTTGTTTTTTCAGGGAAATAATAATAGTTTTTTTTTTTTTTTTTTTTTTTTTTTTACTTTTTAACTTTTAGTTACTAAGATGTTCTAATTTAGAAACAAATCATTTCAGATTATTCTCATTACTTGCATTCAATCCTCAAATTTTTAAGCTATTTTGAATTTATATATTTTACTCGTTTTTTTTAACATGTGTTGTACGTTTTTTTATACTCTAATACACTTTGCACATACTCATAATTTTATTATTGTTTAATTTTTTATTAATTTTTGCCTATATATATATATATTAAAATAAAATAAATATACTTAAATATAGCGTTTTATTATTGTAACAAGCAAACAAATAATGGTAAATAATATATTGTTGTAAAGATGAGAAAGACATAATTCATAGACAATGTAGTTTCATTAATTTTATTTATTCTTCTAAATACAAAGAAGATAAAAAAAATTAAGACAAAGAAAATCATACCTTAAAATAATATATAATTACAAAGATGAGAGAGCGACCTTATATATATATATATATATATATATTGTGAAACTTTCAATTTGATACTTTGAGACAAATTTGGATTGAACTTTCCAAACAAAATGGATTTATTAATTAGGAGCACAGAAATTATTGTCACCTGTATTTTAAATGATCACTTTGCCAATTCCAGGAATAAAATTATTACCAAGAAAACCAGACAATGATTGGATGGATGTTTATTCATTTATTTGGAAATAAGAAGTACGTGTAATTAATTAGCTCATTTTTAAATTATTTTTCTTAATCTTTCATATCTAGGTTTTCTTAGATTGCATAATAAATTAAACTTGTTACTCTCATGAACAAAAAAAAAAAACATTTTAACCATCTGGAAAATTAAGGAAAGGGACAACTACCTTACTTTTTTTTTTTTTTTTTTTGCCCATTGTAGATGCATTCCCCTATTATTTATTATTATTATCATTATTATTATTATTATTATTATTATTATTATTATTATTGCTTTTAACTCATATGAAGGGCATTCTCATATTAGTTTATGCGCATTGAATTAAATTAAGTATGTGATTGTTAAGGATTTTAACCAGATGGTACCCGATAAAAGTCTCAATCAAGTTGATGATTTGATGAGTTACGTTCGTAGATCTTTCGTACAAGCTTGTGGTGATTGATATTTATATTGTAATTAGAGTTTATTAACCTTATAAAATTAATTACTAACAAAATTCTTTTTTTAAATTAGTATTTTTATTATTATTTTTTATTCGTAGTTATTTAAAAATAATAAATTTCTACTAATATTTTAAAGAAATTAATTATTATTTTTTATTTATATAACACATTTATCCTTAATGGTCATTTTACATTTTAATAACAATCATTGTCAAACACGAACCGAAATCGTACTTTTAATGTTCGATTTCGATTCTTCATTTTTTACAACCAAAATCGGCAATTTTTGTTTAAAAACGACGGTTTCGATTCAAAACCGTGAAAAGCGTGTTCTTAAAGAAACTTTCGACTTTTTTTTTATTATAATTTTTTAAAGTAACTTTAAGAATTTTTATTAAATTGGTTTAGTTTTTTTTCAATAATAATATTTACTATTATTATTTACTCAAGCTATAAATGTAAACAAGTATTTTAAAAAGTTTAAAATGTATTATTTAATTTTGATTTAAAACTGGAACAAAATCGAAATCAATGATTTCAAAACCATTTTAGAAACCACCTAAAAGTGGTTCGGTTTTAATTTCATCTTTTTTATAACCAAAACTGGTAGTTTTGAAATTAAGATCGACGATTCTGAAACCGTGGTCATTCCTACCATGAGTTATGAACTACTATGAACAACTCAACTAACTGGCCTTAAATCTCCTTAGTGGATGATCTTATGAGTCTATTCTCTTATATTGACTTGTGCATTCGAGAATAATTTTTCTTAGATAGGAAGAATTTTCAATGATATGAAGAGAAATAGGAGAACAAAACCACAATAACTTTTTTTTTTTTTTTTTTTCGGTATAAGAGAGGGGATTCAAATCTGAATCCATTTTCAAATCGTATCTGTACTTACCACTAGGGTATAAATTGATGTGCAAAGCCACAATGACTTTCGATGCTTATCATTGTTAAAGACAGTTTAATTGGAATTAAATTACTTCACATTTGAAATTGAATGAAATTAAGACAACAAATTGAAATTAAATTAAATCACACTTTTAAATTACATGATACATCATGGATTTAAATTAAAACACCTTTGAATTAAGTTAAGTCACACTTGCTCGTGCAAGATTTATAACACTAAATGCATAGATTTAATATTCAAGTATGATTTAATTTACTTTAGATTTCAATGTAATACAAATTATGATACAGAATAATATAAAAAAATCTCACAAAAACTAATTAAACCAAGCATGCGATACCAACCAATACAAAAAAAAAAAAAAAAATATATATCATATCTGAATATATCTAAAAAAATAAAAATAAATAAAAATCAAAAGTTACAAACTATATATATATATATATATATATATATATATATATATAACAGGCTCATCCTACCATTTTCACCACTTCCCTGTTTCCTTTGCTAATTTAAGTTATAGCATGGTAAAAAAAATAAAGAAAAAAAAAAGAATCTATTTCTTTTTTTTACATGTTTGGCTCCTTCAACTGCTAGTACGTAGTTGAAATAAGGTTAAATCTATACATAGATAGAGAGTAGAGAACATATAAGAATATACCTTTTTTTTAGAAGGAAAAACTAACTTTTATTAAGGAGAATAATCAGCTAGTGCAAAATCAAGAATGGAATGAGTTACCTCCTCAATCCAAATAACCTCATCTAAAGAATTAAAAGCTAGCTTAGAAAGCTCATGAGCTACTTGATTCAAAGTTCGAGAAGCATCCACACCAAGAAAACTGAAACAAAATTTCTAGCTAAGAAATCGAGATTTAAGAATCTTGTACCAACTCATTATCCGGTAAGCTTTGCAAAGTAAGGTGCTGAATCAGACGTAACGAGTTGGACTTTAGATTGATTTTGATATATATATATATATATATATATATATATATATATATATATATATATATATAGAATGATATTGTTAAAACCAAGTTCCCAAGCTTTTAGGAGGCCAAAACCAGCAGCCTCTGTCTTTGCTTTTCCTGACTTTAGACTGAAATTCTCTTTGCACCTGACACATCACTTCCTTTGTTGTATCCCTGATTATGAAACACAATCCACAACCCACAGTGTCTCGAATAGTGGCCCAACATTAATTTTATATCTGCCCAACGCTGGATCGAGTGCTACACTTGAGTACTGTCATCTGCAGAATTGGCTTGCTGAAATTCAAAAAGGAAGCTCAATACAATTTGAATACTTGCATCAGGTTCCATCCCAAGGCGATGGAATCTAAGTAGATTTCGAACTCACCATAAAACCCATGTCATCATAGAGAAAATCTCTAGTTGATCCTGCGTGAAGCGTTCCACAACAAATCCAAACCAATCAACAGAAGAAAACAGTTAACAAAGGAAAGCACTCGTTGGTTTAAGGAATTCACCGTAGAGGACTTAAGCTCCAAACTAGTTGAGCAAAAATAACACTCTTTTAAGACATGAATAGTGTTTTCAACATCGTTTCAGCATATTTCACAAATGGGATCAATCTGCATCTCTGTAGAAACAAGAGTTGTAGTAATGTATTGCTTAGGATCGACACAATAATTCAGATGTTTTAACTTAGGAGTAACAGGAAAGGTTTCTGTATATGTTGAATTGAATTAATGTTTACAATATACAATAGAGTATATATACAAGTTATGGATTAGAATACACTCCTATATTTACGTAACATAAATCTATCTACATAACAGAATTTGTTATTCTGTTTTAATTAGCTGGAACTTCATCCTTACCCAATACACCCCCGCAAGATGGCAGTCAATCTCGGACGCCAATCTTGTCTCGTTGCTTCAGAAAGGCCAGCTTCGACAGGGGCTTGGTTAACATATCTGCTAGCTGTTCTTTGGTGGAAACATATTGAACACGTAACATACCATCTTGAACTTGTTGACGAACAAAGTGATAGTCAAGAGCTAAATGTTTCATTCTAGAATGAAAAATAGGATTTTCAGCAACATACTTAGCTCCTAGATTATCACAGTAAATGACCAGTACATGTGAAAGCTGAACATGCATTTCAGATAGCAAATTTTTTATCCATATAATATCCGCAGATGTGTTTGCCACGGACCTGTACGCGGCCTCTGTAGAGGAGCGAGCTACGGAGGCTTGCTTCTTTGAACTCCATGCAATCGGGTTCTTCCCAAGGTATATGACATGGGCACCAGTAGACCGTCGATCATCAATGTTACCAGCCCAATCCGAGTCAGAAAATGCATGAAGAGTCATTGGAGAGTAAGAGTAAAGCTGTATCCCATAAGAACTTGTACCTTTCAAGTAACGCAACAAGCGTTTTAAAGCAGCCCAGTGATTGATAGTTAGCTTGGAGCTATATTGAGCTAATCGATTTACTGCAAAAGCAATATCTGGACGCGTGAGCAGTAAATACTGAAGGCTACCAACAACCATTCTATATTGCGTCGGATTGTCATACTCTGAGGAGTCATTCTTTGCCAACGTTATTGACAATGTCATTGGCGAAGGTGCAGCTTTTGATTCATGCATATCCACCTTTTCCAATAGTTCTTGAATATAATTTTCTTGTGATAAGAAAATTCCAATGGAACTTCGGGAAACCTCAACACCCAAAAAGAAATGCAGCTCACCCAGATCCTTAATCGAAAACCGTTTACCAAAGTCAATAATAAAATGATCAACAATGGCAACATCATTCCCTATTATAATTATGTCATCGACATAGATTAATAAATAAAGAACAACCCCTGTAAGAGCATAAACAAACAGACATGTATCAGCCTTGGACTGCTCGAAACCAAACTCACGCAAAGCAGTTACTAATTCAGTATACCAGGTTCGTGGAGCCTATTTCAACCCATACAACGATTTTCGGAGATGACAAACAAAATGAGGATATTTGGCATCAACAAATCCATGTGGCTATTCCATAAACACTTCTTCCGTCAATTTGCCATGAAGAAAGGCATTATTGACATCAACCTGTCGCAAGTTCCACCCATTGACAACAGCAAGTGATAAGAGAATACAGACAGTTGGATGTTTAGCCACTGGGGCAAATGTCTGATCATAATCCAAGCCTGGTCTTTGAGTAAAACCACGAGCTACCAAACGTGCTTTGTAATGCACGGGAACCCCTTTAGAATCACATTTTATCCGGAACAACCACTTACAACTGACTATATTTGAGGCTTTGTCAGAAGGAACCAACGTCCAGGTGTGTTGTTTCATAAGTGCAGTATACTCTTCCTCCATGGCTCGTCGCCACTTAGGATCTTTCAAAGCTTGAGCAACATTCTTAGGAACAAAGAATTTTTGATTTTCTCGCACAACAGTATGAAGATTCAGTCTCTGAATTGGTTTTGTGATATTATTTTTCCCTCTGGTAATCATAGAATGACTTGGCTGAACCACAGGAACAGATACAGGTATAATACTCTGCTCAACATCAGTCGCAGGAATAGGGGTAGGAATGGAAACAGTAGGTGAAGGTAAGAAATCCATACATGTACTGCATAACGCAGGAGATTGCAAATTGGTGGAGGTTTGATGGGACAATCGAGAAGCCGAAGAATGGAACCTTGAATCCTGCACAAAATTGGAAGAACGAGTATCTGGCAAAATATAGTGAAGTGGTGACCAAACATCAATCGAATCAGAAGTTGGACTAGAATTAGGAGACGTTTGGAACGTAGGATATGGAAACGTAAATTCAACAAAATCAACATGTCTAGATATGTAAAGCTTATTTGCAATAGGATCATAACACTGAAAAGCACTTCTATTGACAGAATAACCCAAAAAGACACATGGTGTTGAGCATTTTTCTAATTTATTAGAAGTGTATGGCCGAATCCAGGGGTAACACAAGCAGCCAAAGACTTTTAATTTGGTGTAATTCGGCTCTTTGTTATGAAGTTTTGTGAACCCCTACCCCAAATATCATTGGCATGTGATGCACATGACTAAGGGCAGAAATGCACGTGAATGTATGAGTCGCCACCTTGTTTAATTATTTTAGGGTAAACTAGGAAAAACCCTAAGTGAATCCATTTTTAATTAACCTAATTACTAGATTAATTATCCCAATGATTAAGGCATGGTCTACGAACCCAAGGTGGATCCCGAGACTATGTCATGTTAATTAACTAACCAAAAGAATGAATGCTTTGCAAGGTAAATGATGTAATTGGACCAAATGAAATGTTTAAGTGATTTTGACTTGCCGCTCGGGGTTAAATCCCTAACGTGCCTATGTACTTCCGTTTGAATGGAAGATCAAACTCAACGTAGTTCGATAGGCCTTCTTTGAAGGGCTTTGAAGGTGTATGCTTAATGCATGAGTGTGTGTATGCTTTGTGCATGTTTGTTTAGGCATTTTGCCAAAGGATCGATTGATTCGATTAGGCGTTCATCGCCAAAAATGTTGGTTTTAAGGCATTTGTGCCAAAAATGGTTGTCGGGCGATTTGTCGCCAAAGTTGATATTTGGGCTTATTATTGCCAAAATTGATGTTCGGGCTTATTATTGCCGAAATTGATTTTGTCGGGCGATTTGTCGCCAAAGTTGATTGATTTTAAGGCTTTTAGCCAAAAATGGTTCATTTTAAGGCATTTTGCCAAAAATGGTCGATTTTAAGGCTTTGAGCCGAAAATGGTTGATTTTAAAGCATTTTGCCGAAATTGATCGATTTTAAGGCTTTTAGCCAAAATGAGTTGGTTTAGGCAATTTGTTTGCCAAAAGTGTTGATCGGGCGATTATCGCCAAAATAATTGATTTTAAGGCTTTTAGCCAAAAATGATTGATTTTAAGGCTTTGAGCCGAAAATGGTTGATTTTAAGGCATTTTGCCGAAATTATTCGATTTGAAGGCTTTTAGCCAAAATGAGTTGGTTTAGACAATTTGTTTGCCAAAAGTGTTGATTGGGCGATTGTCGCCGAAATTGATTGATTTAAGACCTTTGGTCAAAATGCGTTGATTTGGGCAATTTATTTGCCAAAATGACGTGATCGGGCGATTGTCGCCAAAATGATTGATTTTAAGGCTTTGAGCCGAAAATGGTTAATTTTAAGGCTTTTCGCCGAAATTATTTGATTTTAAGGCTTTTAGCCAAAATGAGTTGGTTTAGGCAATTTGTTTGCCAAAAGTGTTGATTGGGCGATTGTCGCCGAAATTGATTGATTTAAGACCTTTGGTCAAAATGCGTTGATTTGGGCAATTTGTTTGCCAAAATGATGTGATCGGGCGATTGTCGCCAAAATGATTGATTTTAAGGCTTTGAGCCGAAAATGGTTAATTTTAAGGCTTTTCGCCGAAATTATTCGATTTTAAGGCTTTTAGCCAAAATGAGTTGGTTTAGGCAATTTGTTTGCCAAAAGTGTTGATTGGGCGATTGTCGCCGAAATTGATTGATTTAAGGCCTTTGGCCAAAATTGGTTGATTAATTCAAGGTATTATGTCAAAAAATTGATTTAAGCGATTTGTCGCTAAAAATGGTTAATCTTATTTATAGGCGATTTGTTTGCCAAAAATTGATTAAACCGTAGGCAATTTGTTGCCAAAGTTAAACTGTAAGCAATTTGTTGCCAAAACACGATTGATTGAAGCTTTTAGCCACAACTATCAATTAATTGGACTTAAGCCAGATTTGTTCGAAATAAGGCGATTGAACCGTAGTTATTAATTAACCAGATTCTTTAGCCAAAATTGTCGGATTTAAGATCTAACGCCACGATTATTAATTAACCAGGCATTTAAATTTAATCGTGCTTAATTAGGGTAGTTTATTTACCTAAATAATGACATGAATGTACTTATGCAGTTGTAGAATTATTAAGAGTAGAAGAGAAATATGCATGAAGTGCTAAAATTAAATTAGCAGAGTTTCATTTATGTACCTGATTTAATCGACGACCGCTTCTTAGCTCCAGGTTAAGCTCCTCGTTCGGGGAATATTAATTAATTAATTAGAATTTGTTTAATTTTAGTGGCCAAAGTATCACAACATAAAAAAAATAAAGACTGAATTAAAAATGCAAAAAGCGGTAAAAGAATCGCAAAAGCGTGAGGGAGAAAGATCGTCCGTCAACACAGACAGGAGTGGCCAAAATGAAGACCCGGAGACCATTTTTATAGGCAGAATTGGGCATCCGGCGGCAGGTGCCGCCGGAGGCTGGCGGCGGGCGCCACCGTGTCAGAGGGGTTTTCAGGAGTTTCGGATCTCCGAAAAATATTCCGGGACCTATTCCGCGATCCTCGCGACATTCCAAACGTTTTAAGTACCATATTGGCATACTTTCGGTGAACTTCCAAAATGGCCTTCGGTCCGGTCGGGGTGTTTGTAGTCTAGAAAAACAGGCTTTTCAAGCCTCAAAATTTGAGTATTCACAGTTGCCCCCACCGGCGATCATAAAAATGATTTATGGGAGTCGGTGGTTGTCTGAAACACAAATTTTGAAGGCGAAAATCGGACGCGTCTAAAAGACCCGTGCTTTAGCCATTTGCTTATAAATAGCTTGAAATTTTCATTTCCATTCATTCTAAACTCTTCAATTTAAAGAGCTCTCTTCAAATTCTCTCAATATTCAAGGCTTCGAACTTCCTCTTTCTATTGCTTCCTCGGATCTCAGTGGTGAGGATTTTCTAGGTTCTCTAGGAATTTCCCTTGAAGAAGTCAATCTTACGGTGGATGCTAATACTCATGCCTCCGTGACTGGCGTCTTTGCCCAGGTAAGCCCGCGTTCGCTTTTATTGTATTATTATTACTCATTATACATTTTTGGGCCATAGGGGTCAAAATTGGGAATTTTCGGGCTTTAGGCCGAATCGTGAATTTTGGGCCTCTGTGGCCGATTTGTAGATTGTTTGGCCTTCGTGGCCGTTCTGTCAATTTTTGGGCCTCTGTGGCCGAATTGTGAATTTTCAGGCCTCTGTGGCCGAATGGCGAATTTTGAGGCCCCTATGGCCTGAATGTGAATTTTCGGGCCTCTGTGGCCAGATTTTTTTTTTTTTTTTGGCGTATTGCTTTTTATTAGTATGCATGCTAGGGTGGGACTAAGATATTATCCTTAGTAAAGAACTGAGGAATAACTCTTAGATTGCCTTACCTTTTCAGGACCCTCGTGTCAAAGTGGATGTGGGTGAGACCTCCATGTCTGAAATCCCGCTCGAGATATTTGATCCTAATCATCCGATTGGGGCGATTATCAGTCCGTCCCATTTAGGTTACTTGAGGCATCATGACATAGGCCGGAGCAGTCACAAGGAGTTACTGTGCGCCTTGGCCGAGAGATGGTGGGACACCACTAATACATTCCATTTTTCTTGGGGCGAGTTGACGATGACCCCTGCGGATTTTTCAGTGATCTCCGGAATCCCGTTTGGCACTCGTCCAATCGAATTATATGACGACTGGAGGACAGAGATTTCTCCTGACCGGATGGTGGAGCTGATCGGGATAGACTTACCTCGGATCGTCGGGCCAAGCTCTGCTACTCCAGCTTTGAGCATCTCCAGACGCTGGCTATATCTCCAAGCCCCCAACACTTATGCTAAATACAGGTGGGGAGAGCTGACGGCTACTCAGGCAGCTAGGTTCACTTTGTTGCTGCTGTTTGCTTCGACCTTCTGGTCTAATAGGAAGGAGAGTTTTAACCCTTCTATCTTGAAGAGTTTAGAGAATCTGGCTCATCTCAAGGAGTACGATTGGGCCGGCGCTATTCTGAGCCGCATGTATGATGACATGTGTGATCTGAGTCGGGGCCACTGTAAGCTCAGCGAGACTTGCTACTTCTGGGAGGTAATGTAAAGGACGTATTTCCTTTCTATGCCTTTTATTCTTTTTTCCATTGACTTTCGTTTCTTCCCTTTTACAGACTTGGGCATATGAGTACTTTCCTTTCACTCGCCCCGAGCTGGTTCATGCTGACCTTGGATTGGGGCTGGTACCTTTGGCTTGGAGATGGTACCGATCAAACCTTCATACTGTTCAACACAAGAAGTCGCTAAAGGATTTGAGAGCCTTTTTTGATACTTGTAGACTGGAGCAGGTATGTGCTTAGTAATTCTTGAATATGTTGAATAAAAAGGATTTATTAACATATTTGCATTTTTCATAGGTGGAGATAGGGGTAATGATTTCCCGCCTGCAGAACTGGATTCAAGTTAACCCCCAATTCCAGCGGTTGGATGCCTTGTCTCGACGGAGGGTGGTCCTGTCGCACCCCGTCCTGAGACGATATTAGTTAGGTGAGAGAGTAAATATTCAAATAAGAGGCTGTCGTTCTATTCCTTATTCCCCTCCCGAAGACATGTGAGCGGGCAAGCATATGACGCTGACCGACGCTCATACTGAGGGTATTCCGCATATGGAGTTCATCCTGGAGGGAGATTATGACGAGTTCTGTAGAATTTTCCTGATGCAACCCATCGGATCCCGGCTTGATAGTTTTCAGATATTGGCACCTTCTCAGCCACTTGGCACCCGTTCTTCTCGGGCTTCGGGTCCTTCGACTAGGACTCCAAGGAGGAGGCCCATGACCGATCCCAGTTTTTCCACTCAGATTGAGGGTCCATCGCAGGCCGGGCCTAGCCAATCGGCCGGTCCTAGCCGATCGACCGGTCCTTCTAGGGCTCCCCGGGCTATTTTGGAGGCTACCGGGCCGCTTCACCCAGACTTGGCCAATCTACGTCTGCCATACAGTATTCCTTACTATGTTCTTGACAGTCCTCCATCTTTTCGAGAGGTCTCCCTAGAGAGTGTGGATCGCTCGGCTCTTCCTTCCAAGGACATCTTTGAGGTAAAACCTGACACATTTCTCACAACAGTGATTCATAAGAGATTTGATATTGACTCGTATTTTCCTTTGTATGATTTCCAGGTTCCTGTCGGGCTGGTCAATCAGATGATGGAGCTGGTTCTCGGGATGCAGCAAGAACTAACTACGGCCTGGACTCAGATAGCCTTCGATGATCAGAGGGGGAGGAGGCCCCGTCGTTGAAGCCATGGTTGCCAGTTTTTTTTTTTGTTTTGTTGTACCGAATTCTGACTGTACTTCTGTACTGAATGTTATTTGTACCTGCAATCATTTAGCACTGAAAATATGTATGCATGGGGTTTCACCATTTCGGACGTACTTATTTTATTTTATTTTTGTTTATTTATTTACCCTCCCTTTTTTTTAGTGGCCCCCGCCGTCGGCGGCCGCTGCCGCTGCCGCTGTTATTTGGCGGCTACTGCCGCCATCATTCGGCGGTAATTCGGCGACTGCTGCCGCCGTCGTTCGGCGCATTTTTCTATAAAAACTAGTTTTTTTTGGTTTGGTCCTTCACTCATCCTTTCTTTTCTCTCTTCTTCCTCTTAATTTCAAAGAATGAATCCCTTTTTTACTCACAGCATGCACAGCTGGATTAGGAGTCTCTTCAAAGTCGAAAAATCAACTTAGGGAGGTACGGTCTCTCTCCTATAGTTACCCTGAGGGGGGTAGTAATCGACTGGAACCTTTTATGGGCCTGTATTAGACTTTGGGACCCTAAGGCCCATGTGTTCCGGTTCGGAGCCATGATGGAGGAGATGTGTCCTCTTTTTGAGGAGTTCTGTGCTATCATAGGGTGCGACCCTAATGCCCCTTTGGTCAGGCATGAGGTCAAGATTGGATATGTTCGGTCGTTTGAAAGCCTGTTTCAGTTCAGCCGACCTCAAGCTAGGGCTATGATTGTTGGTGATCAGAAAGCAATTCTGCTGCCCCTGATTGATGAGTTTTCAGAGGTCCGTTCAGACGACCCGGACCGGATGAGGCTGAGAATGCGGGCCCTGGTTTTCTGTTTATTAGCCGGTTTCTTGTTTAACAAGGATCCAGGCTTCGGGGATCTGCGACTCTGTCCCATGGTTCGGCAGATGGAGGATATGGGTTGCATTGGCGGCATTGTGCTGGCAGAAACTATCAGGAGTCTTGACAGAGCCGCTTTAGGCTTCGAGGACTGGACGGTTTCCCCAATTATTCTCTAGGTATTTCTCCCCCCTTTTTTATTATTTTTTTCTTCTTTTGGCCTGTCCCTTTGTAATAGAAAGGATCCATTACTCAGGTTTGGTTAAAAGACCACCTCCAAGTAGTTGCTGTTCCTACTTTACTGCCTTATAACCCTGTCCAGTACCGCATGCGGAGGATCTCAATCACACACCCGTCTGCTGATGCATGGACCTCATGGCTGATTGAGTTGGGTCCAAATGAGGTGTTGTGGTTCTTACCCTGGTATGACATTACCCGCTTTATCTAGGTTAGCTCTCGCCATACTCGGGTTTACCTTTTAGGCCTCACCCATTGTACTTAGTACTATGCTTCGCGTGTTATGAGGCAGATGGGGATAGATCAGACTGTACCGATCGTGGATGACTCTTTATCTGATTCAGCCATCACTCCGGGGGTTACCCGAGCCGTCCTTAGAGCTTGGGTTAGAGACCATCAGATGGTTAGGCCTTTACCTAATCCTACTGGTATTCAGACTTCTCTTGAGTATCGGGCCTGGTTCATGACCGTTGTCTGGCTGGTTGAAAGGCTGAGGAGGAACGCATTGCTGAGTGCACTTGAGGGTTGGACTCAGGCTGACGCTGGTGATGGGGTTAGGACTGATGAGGAGATTGTGTTGGCTCCTCGGACAGGCGAGGCTGGAGGGAGTTCAGTAACTAGGGATGACTCGGAGGACGTTGCCCCACGGAGGCGACGAGACACCTAGACTCTGATAGGCTTTTGAATTTGCTTTTCTTTGGCTTTGTATGTCTTCTCTCTCTTTTTTTTTTTTTTTTTTTTTTTTGTTTTTATGGACTTTGTTTTTCTTGGTTTCTTTGGCTTTCTACTTGTACTATTTGATTTTATTGCTTTTCATTGGAGTGTCATTTGACTTTCAAGCTTTCCAAGCATGTTTCCACTTTATTCATTTAAGCTCTAATTTTTGCCTAAGCCGCCCTTTCGGGTTTTCAACTTAGCGAGCTACCCATTTTTGCCTAAGCCGCCCTTTTCGGATTTTCAACTTAGCGGGTCCCGACTTTTGCCTAAGCCGTCCTTTCAGGTTTTTGGCTTAGCGGGTTTTTTATTTATTTATTTATTCTTCTTTTATTTATTTATTTATTTATTTTTTTTATTGTTGGCAAAGAAGAAAGAATTATGGAATGATTTTCATTAATGTTTAGACCGTACCCAGTGAGGGTTGCCTACATATCTCCGATACATAATTTCTTTTTTCCAAAGAGAATCAGGTCTAATGTAGTTCATTTTACATTATGCAATGCTTATTACACAAAATATTTCTTTAACTGATCTAAATTACACGGATTTGTGAATTCCAAACCATCCAAATCAGTCAAGATGATGGCTCCGCCGGACAATATTTTCTTCAACACATAGGGTCCAGCCCAATGAGGACGAAACTTCCCACGTGGGTCTATGATTGGCTGTCTAATCTCCTTCAGGACCAAACAACCTTCTTCCAGTTTTCGGTCTTTGACCTTCTTATTAAAATGCCGTGCCATTCTTCTCTGGTAGACTTGAGTTTGGTGGATTGTTAGCAGTCGCTTTTCGTCCATACTCAAGAGTTGCAAGTGATAATTCTTTGCCCAGTCTGCTTCGCTGATCTGGCTTTCCTGGATAATCCTTGCCGACTGAACTTCCAGCTCAATAGACAACACTGCTTCCATGCCATATATCAAAGAATACGGAGTTGCTCCGGTGGGCGTTCTAATTGAAGTCCTATATCCCCATAGGGCATTCGGTAACTGTTCGTGCCAAGCTTTGTGCTTTTTAACCGTCTTCTGCAAAATGACTTTTATAGCCTTATTTGCAGCTTCTACAGCCCCATTTGTTTGTGGACGATAGGGCGAGGACTTATGATGTTGAATTTTCTTTTGCTTCAGCAGGTCAGAAAATTCACTCTGAAAGTGAGGCCCATTATCCGTGATGATCTCGAATGGCGTTCCATACCGACAAAGGATGTTAATATGAACGAACTGTGCTGCCTTCTTGGCATTTAAAACAGAATAAGAGGCTGCCTCGATCCACTTAGTGAAATAATCTACAGCAACCAGGATGAATTGATGACTGTTAGAAGCCTTAGGGTGGATTTTTCCGATCACGTCTATGCCCCAAGTTGCGAAAGGCCATGGTGAAGAAATAGGATTCAAATTGACCGGAGGCCGTCTTTGCAGTTTAGCAAAAATTTGACATTTGTGGCACTTCTGCGCGTGCCTCACGCAATCTGCATTCATGGTTGACCAGTAATAACCCAGGTTCATGATTTTCCGAGCCAAGGCTATCCCGTGCATGTGTGGACCAGACTCCCCATTATGTAGGGAATCCATGATGGTTTGAGCTTCTCCCTCATCAACGCATCTTAGGTGCAGGCCGCTTCAACTTCTCTTATACAGAACTCCCCCAGTAAGGAAATATCCGGATGCTAACTGTCTCAATGTCCGTTGATCAGTCTTGGTGGACCCCTCCGGGTAAGCTTCATTCTGAAGATAATTCTGTATATCCCAGTACTAGGGCTTATCATCGACCAAATTCATGACATGTGCTGGCTGTTTCTGTAGCCGCACTGTCAAAGGTCGAATGAATCGATCTCCTTCTACATTGACCATGGAGGCTAAAGTAGCCAGAGCATCTGCGAACTGATTTTTGGCTCGTGGCAAGTAGTGGAAGGATAAATCCTCAAATTGCTGAGCCAATTCGTCCAAGCGTTGTAGGTAAGGAACCAAACGCTCTTCTTTAATTTTCCATTTGCTTAAAGCTTGGGAGACTATTAAGTTGGAATCTCCGAAAACCTTGAGGACCTTTATCTCTTTTTCCAAGGCTGCTTCTAACCCCTTTATGCAAGCTTCATACTCGGCTTCATTGTTGGTGCAGTCAAAATCTAATTTGACTGCGATTGGGACGTATTCTCCACAAGGAGTTTTGAATACGACACCAACCCCATTTCCATGGTAGTTTGAAGCTCCATCGAAGTACATCTCCCAGACTTCACTTTCCAAGCTCAACAAGTCTTCATCAGGAAATTCCACCTCCGGCATTTGGTCTTCGACCGGTAATTCTGCTAATTGATCGGCCAAGGCTCCGCCTTTCACTGCCTTCCATTGTACAAATTTCAAATCATAAGCTGCGAGCACTGACACCCACTTAGCCATCTTACAGTCAAGAACCGGCCTCTCCATAAGGAATTTCAAGGGGTTCGATTTAGAAATAACGTAGGTGGTGTAGGACGAGAGATAGTGCTGCAGCTTTGTACACGCCCATACTAGAGCCAAACACAACTTCTCTATCTTATTGTATTTTAGCTCGTAGTCTAGCATCCGTTTGCTGAGATAATACACGGCATTTTCTACCCTTGTATCTTCTGCTTGTTGAGCTAGCATTACACCCATCGCTTCTTCTGTTACTGATAGATACATCAGCAAAGGCTTTCCTAGTCTTGGTGGCTGTAACACTGGCGGGGATAACAGATATTGCTTGACTTGGTCGAAAGCTTTCTGACAATCCTCATTCCATTTGACGCCTACTCCTTTCCTGAGCAATTTGAAAATCGGACCAAAAGTATCGGCCAATTGATTGATGAACCAGCTGATGTACTGTAGCCTTCCCAGGAAACCCCGAACTTCCTTTTCCGTTCTCGGTGCTGGCATTTCCAGAATGGCTTTGGCTTTTGAAGGGTCAATCTCTATGCCCTTTCGGCTAACCATATGCCCCAGAAATACTCTGGATGTAGCTCTAAACAGACACTTTGCTGGGTTGAGCTTTAAATTGTACTTTCGAAGTCTAAGGAAGAACTTCTCAAGTGCTGTTGTATGTTGGCCAGCTGTTTTTGATTTAACAACCATGTCATCCACATACACTTCTACTTCTTTGTGAATCATGTCATGGAAGATGGTCGTTGCCATTCTTTGATAGGTTGCCCCGGCATTTTTGAGTCCAAAAGGCATGACCCTGTAGCAGTAGGTTCCCCATTCTGTGATGAATGCCGTCTTTTCTTTGTCTGGCAAATGCATCATTATCTGATTTTACCTGACAGCAAGATCGGTCAAGGAGACCATCTCGTGTCCCGCCATTCGGTCTACCAACAAGTCAATATGCGGCAGGGGGAAGTCATCTTTCGGACATGCTTTATTCAAGTCCCGATAGTCTACACACATTCTGACTTTGCCATCTTTTTTTGGTACTGGCACAATGTTTGCTAACCACGTCGGGTAGGCAATAGGTTCTATGAATTTATTTTCCAGTTGCTTGGCCACTTCCTCTTTGATTTTCAAGGACCATTCAGTCTTCAGTCTTCTTAGCTTCTGTTTTACTGGCTTAGCCTCGGGGTACATTGGAATCTTGTGCACCGCTATTGCAGGGTCAATTCCCGTGATATCACTTGCCTTCCACATGAAGCAATCGGTAAACTTCTTCAAGCATTCAATGACCTGTTCCCTGTTCACACAGTCAGATGCAATGTATGTATGTTCATTTTCTTCTTTGCCAATTATTATTTTTTCTTTTTCATTTTTCATTTCATTTATTTCTTTTTCATTATTTTTGCTTGGAAATGCTTGGAAAGATAGACATGCGGGGTAGTCAATAACTTGCAAACCTTTATTGATCATGACGGAATCGTCTTCAAAGATTATATCAAATTTGAAATCTGGATTTTCAAAATCCGACACACATGACCCAGAACTGGGACTGGACTCTGACTCGGTTTCAGACTCGGGGTCAGACTCAGACTCAGTACAGGACTTAATTATAGATTTCGACTCTAGGTTTGACTCGGGAGGGGGGTTGTCAGCAGCACGCTCTTCCTCAGCGTACCAGTTGGTGAGAGGCCCTTCATTCGGTTTGATTAGGCTCAGCAGGTCTTGATTTTCTTCATTTCTTGTAATGACCGCAACCTCATCAAAGAGACTTGGCAGCATGAAGTCTTCCACTTCCAGCTCAGCTATTGCTTTAGGCTTGTTACCCCAGACATCAGAAAATATCTCTAACCCCGACAGCATCTTCTTAGCATTTGGGCAGTAAAATGGCTCTTGGAAGCCGTGATAAGGAACCGTCTCTCCCGATTTGCGGAAGTGGCTATTCAAAGTCAAAAGGTGTGATGGCATCTGCATCTTTCTACCTCTGTTCCTGGTCCTCGCGGCCAGGTCTTCCTCAGTGGGCTGATATCCTAGCCCAAAAGTCCCTTCATTTACTGGACATTCCCAGGCTTGCAGTGCGGGGTATGTCTTTCCGGACCTCGTCATAGCCATTCCTGGCAGGTAAGACATCCTCAACATCAAAGGAACTATACAGTTTATTTGCACCGTCCCAAAATCAAAGAGAATTCGGGAGTTTGTAGTCTTTCCTTCTATGAACTGCACAGTATCATACTGAAATCCCGAGAGGGGAAAATTGGCATTTTTAGGGTTGACCTCAAAGAGAGGCTGACCATTTGGCTTTTTGAGCTGGCTGTAGTCATCTCCTTGAACTATTATGATTTTACCCTCGTAGGGGAATTTGACCTTTTGGTGTAAAGAGGAAGGTACTGCTTTGGTATGGTGTATCCATGGGCGTCCCAAAAGCATGTTGAAATTGGTGGGCACGTCAATTACTTGGAATGGTACTTCCATTATGGCTGGCCCAATTGCTAATTTTAGTGTAGCAACCCCCAATACTTCCCTTCGGGTGCTATCATATGCTTTCACTATCTGGTCAGATGGAATGAAATCTGCTTCCTCCAAACCCAGACAGCTGGCTACCCTCAATGGGCAGACGTTTAGTGCTGACCTATTATCAATGAGAACCATGGGCACAATTTTGTCTCTGGTCTGAACAGTAATGTAAAGGGCATCATTGTGACTACCTCCTTCCGTGGGTAAGTCATCATCAGGAAACCCGATGTTTTGAGTTTTTGATAATTGGGTGAGGGTGGACACCAACAATTCGGGGCTAACCTCCACCGATGTTTGAAGTTGACTCAAAGCCTTGCAAAGAGCTTGGCGATGAGGAAAGGATGATGCTAGAAGTTCCCAAATCGATACCCTAGCTTATGTCTTCTTTGACTGCGAAAGTATCGGGTCTTCCTTTGGTTCGTCTGTCCTCTCGCAAGGCTTATTTCGGATTTCGTCCAAGACCAATGGTTCATATTGTCTCCCGCTCCTGGTTATGGCATCGAGCTCCTCAGTCAGGTCATTTAGATCTAGGACACAGATTTCGTTCTTTTCTAGGAATAGCTCGAAAGGATCGATCAATTCCTGGTCAGGAACAATAGCATTTACCCCGTGATTTGGTAAGGGATTAGTGCTAATGTTTGGGTTCCTTCTCGGAATAATAGAACCATTGTCTACTAGATCTTGGATGCGGTTCTTAAGCGTCCAACACGCTTCAGTCTGGTGTCCATTACCCTGATGGAATTCACAGTATTCGTTGGCTGTGTAGTTCCTTGGTAAGGAGTTGGGTGGTGGCCTTGCTTCCAAAGGCTTGATGTAGTTTGCTTTGACAGCCTCTCGGAATACTAAAAGGATTGGCATGCCGAGATCAGTATATGTTCTTCTTGACTGGCCGCCATTTCTCATGTTTCCCATGTTTCCCACACGTAAAGGATTCGTGGGGGTGATGCTTGCCACTTCGTGGACTTTTCCGGGCTGGCTAGGTTTTTTGTATTTTGAGGTTCCCGAGTCTTCCTTCAGTTGCCCCATTTGAAGTAAATCCTCTACCTTTGTAGCAGTGGCAATGAGCGACTGAAACGTTGGTAGGTATTGTGTTTGAAGCTGTGACTGGTAGATAGGCAGTAAATTCTTGATTATTATGTCAACTTGTTCCTGGTCAGAGGGTCGGTTAATCATTTGAGCGGCCTTGGCCCTCCACCTCGTAAGGAACGAGGAAAAGGGTTCATTGTTTTTCTGTTTGGTGGTTTCCAGCTCTCTTCGAGTAACATCCACCTCCATATATTATAGCGGTACTGTGAATTAAATGCATTACAGATGTCTTCCCAGGTCTTCATCTTAGACCGATCTAGGCTAACAAACCACCTCAAAGCAGCACCGGTGAGTGATTGTTGGAATAACTGAGCAAGGAGCTCGCTGTTCAGTCCAAACGGGTTCAGGGCACCCACATACATTTTCAGATGCGTTTTAGGACAAGTGGTTCCATCAAATTTGTCCATGTTGGGCATCTTGAATTTTGTAGGTAATCTTGCTTCGGGGAACAAGGACAAAGAGTCCATGTCCACCACCTCTTTGTGTGTTTTAAGGGCAGTAACAGATCTTTCTAAGAGTTCTAGCTTTTCTCTCATTTTCTGAGCTTCGAGCTCAGATGCAGTTTTGGCGGGTATGTCATCCAAGTTGTGGTTTGAAGATGATTGTGCAGCATTAGGTCTTTAGCTAGAGGCAGCAGGACCCTTTCCTCCAACCGAGGCCCCATTTTCATTACCATTACCCAATTCAGCTATTAAGGCTGTCCTTTGGGCAGCCAATGCCTCATTCACCCTAGCTTGCATTCTGACTCCTAATTGTTCCATAAGGGTTTGGATGTCAGCTAGTGATGCCATTGGTTTAGTTGAAGTTGATGAGATTGGTGATAGCACTGTAGGTGTGGCTGGCACTGACGTCGGCACTTGAACAGTGGGTACCTGTAAGTATGAGGGTAGTGGTATTAGGGTACAGTAGGTGGTATTGTGTATCAGGGTAACTAATATGAGGTAGATCGTCTCTTTGTCCAACTGTGCATGCTTAAAACAAAAGAATGTTTTGTGTCCCTTTTGTGTTTATTTGGTGTTTATGATATGTCGTGAATGCGCACAACAACATGTCATAATCCGTTTCAATGAGATGATTCGCATTATTTGGTGCATACAGTCCTAAAGGATAGGTTCTATAGGCTATGACACAAATAGAGAATCAGTTTATTAAGGGACCCTTGAACCTTGAGCATGGATATACCTAACCACATGTGAAACAAGGAGTTTCGCGTGGGTCCAACGGTACGCATACTCATAGGCCATCCCCAAAAGGATTAGGGATGGTTTGCGGTAACAGGGAGGACGCTTTAGCTGTCCGTCGACATAATCAAAGAGACCTGCCGATCAGCGCTACTTGCTATCTAGACTCAGAAGTTTGAACAGAGAAAGAAATTCATTTGAAATTCATTTTTTATGCAATGGAGAAAAAGATTCTCAATCGTGCAAATAAATCAACAAGTTTTAATGTCTTAATCATATTTTACATTTAAGTCCAAATTTTCATATCAAGTATTCTTAAGGAAAGAACACTTGACTCGCATTAGGGTACCCTGCAAAACAAAGCATAATAAAACAATACCCTAAAGAAGGGCAGGTTAATTTTACACAACAATTGTAGTCCACTTCATGCAACATAAATTATCCCCAGCAGAGTCGCCAAACTGTGAACCCCTACCCCAAATATCATTGGCATGTGATGCACATGACTAAGGGCAAAAATGCACGTGAATGTATGAGTCGCCATCTTGTTTAATTATTTTAGGGTAAACTAGGAAAAACCCTAAGTGACTCCATTTTTAATTAACCTAATTACTAGATTAATTATCCCAATGATTAAGGCATGGTCTACGAACCCGAGGTGGATCCCGAGACTATGTCATGTTGATTAACTAACCAAAAGAATGAATGCTTTGCAAGGTAAATGATGTAATTGGACCAAATGAAATGTTTAAGTGATTTTGACTTGCCGCTCGGGGTTAAATCCCTAACGTGCCTACGTACTTCCGTTTGAATGGAAGATCAAACTCAACGTAGTTCGATAGGCCTTCTTTGAAGGGCTTTGAAGGTGTATGCTTAATGCATGAGTGTGTGTATGCTTTGTGCATGTTTGTTTAGGCATTTTGCCAAAGGATCGATTGATTCGATTAGGCGTTCGTCGCCAAAAATGTTGGTTTTAAGGCATTTGTGCCAAAAATGGTTGTCGGGCGATTTGTCGCCAAAGTTGATATTTGGGCTTATTATTGCCAAAATTGATGTTCGGGCTTATTATTGCCAAAATTGATTTTGTCGGGCGATTTGTCGCCAAAGTTGATTGATTTTAAGGCTTTTAGCCAAAAATGGTTCATTTTAAGGCATTGTGCCAAAAATGGTCGATTTTAAGGCTTTGAGCCGAAAATGGTTGATTTTAAAGCATTTTACCAAAATTGATCGATTTTAAGGCTTTTAGCCAAAATGAGTTGGTTTAGGCAATTTGTTTGCCAAAAGTGTTGATCGGGCGATTATCGCCAAAATAATTGATTTTAAGGCTTTTAGCCAAAAATGGTTGATTTTAAGGCTTTGAGCCGAAAATGGTTGATTTTAAGGCATTTTGCCAAAATTATTCGATTTTAAGGCTTTTAGCCAAAATGAGTTGGTTTAGACAATTTGTTTGCCAAAAGTGTTGATTGGGCGATTGTCGCCGAAATTGATTGATTTAAGACCTTTGGTCAAAATGCGTTGATTTGGGCAATTTGTTTGCCAAAATGACGTGATCGGGCGATTGTCGCCAAAATGATTGATTTTAAGGCTTTGAGCCGAAAATGGTTAATTTTAAGGCTTTTCGCCGAAATTATTCGATTTTAAGGCTTTTAGCCAAAATGAGTTGGTTTAGGCAATTTGTTTGCCAAAAGTGTTGATTGGGCGATTGTCGCCGAAATTGATTGATTTAAGGCCTTTGACCAAAATTGGTTGATTAATTCAAGGTATTATGTCAAAAAATTGATTTAAGCGATTTGTCGCTAAAAATGGTTAATCTTATTTATAGGCGATTTGTTTGCCAAAAATTGATTAAACCGTAGGCAATTTGTTGCCAAAGTGTAATTGATTAAACTGTAGGCAATTTGTTGCCAAAACACGATTGATTGAAGCTTTTAGCCACAACTATCAATTAATTGGACTTAAGCCGGATTTGTTCGAAATAAGGCGATTGAACCGTAGTTATTAATTAACCAGATTTTTTAGCCAAAATTGTCGGATTTAAGATCTAACGCCACGATTATTAATTAACCGGGCATTTAAATTTAATCGTGCTTAATTAAGGTAGTTTATTTACCTAAATAATGACATGAATGTATTTATGCAGTTGTAGAATTATTAAGAGTAGAAGAGAAATATGCATGAAGTGCTAAAATTAAATGAGCAGAGTTTCGTTTATGTACCTGATTTAATCGACGACCGCTTCTTAGCTCCAGGTTAAGCTCCTCGTTCGGGGAATATTAATTAATTAATTAGAATTTGTTTAATTTTAGTGGCCAAAGTATCACAACATAAAAAAAATAAAGACTGAATTAAAAATGCAAAAAGCGGTAAAAGAATCACAAAAGCGTGAGGGAGAAAGATCGTCCGTCAACACAGACAGGAGTGGCCAAAATGAAGACCCGGAGGCCATTTTTATAGGCAGAATTGCTCGGCGGCGGCCCCTTGCATAAGGTGAAGAAACTCATAATGGGAAACACCATGTGCTTGGAAGAAACTCATAAGGTGAAGAAACTCTCCTGCATTATTAGAATACAAAGATCCAATTTTTGTTTTAAAATGATTCTCAACTAAGGTTTTGAACACAGGAAAGATGGCAGACACTTCAGATTTACGTTTCAAAGTATATAGCCAGACATATTTAGTATAGTGATCAACAAATATAAGATAATAAGAAAAACCATCAATAGAAGTAACCGGTGCAGGTCCCCAAGTATCGGAATAAATTAACTCCAAAGGAGCAGTACTAGACATTGACGAAATCGAAAAAGGATTTTTGTGCATTTTATTGCACTTACAGGAATTGCAGAAAAAATTATTATCAGACACAGACAAACTAAGGTGCCATAACATAAGACGCAAAATAAGAGTGGCCGGATGACCAAACTGTTGATGCCATAAGGATGGAGAACGAGAAACAGTATGTAAAACACGACTCGGATTATTGCTGGAGACAGGCACTTGCTGCGGCCATTCATAGATTCCATTAACCGGTTTCCCTTCCACCAATCGCACCCCCATGTTCAAATCCTTTACATAAAACATAAAAGGATTAAATGCAACCTCAACATTGTTAGCAGTACACAATTGATAAACAGAGATCAAATTTTTATCAATAGCAGGAGCACAAAGAACATTTTGTAACTGTAACGGTTTTGTTTTAGTCAAAAGCAAAGCAGAACCTTTATGGGAGATAGAATGAGCTGTACCGTCACCAAGAACAACATCATCTGTTCCATCATATTCAGAATGAACAGCCATGTTTCGCACATCTTGAACCACATGCTGATTGGCCCCAGAATCCACTATCCATCGCGGATGAGCAGCAGAGTTTGTATTCACGCAATTGACTTGTGATTGAGCAACAGGTTTGGCCGGCGATTAAGATCCCTCAAATAGCCAGGGAAGCAACTTTTTCAGTTTGTAACATTGTTTGGTAGTGTGTCCAGGGCGATTACAAAATTGACAAGACACCTTGCCTTTAGAATTCGAAAAATTTCGATTACCAGACCCAGTTCCAGATCCACCAGGCTTGGAATTATGAAAAGCAGAACTTGGTCGGTTCTGCAGTGAATTTATAGTCGTTGGAGCCACAACTACGGTAGCTGAGTGAGATAACTGACTTTCGAAGTCAGTAAGTTTAGCATATAACTCATCAAAAGAGACATCATTGTCCCTAGCCCTGAGTGCCGCCACAACTTCTTTGTAATCACTTGGTAAACCACGAAGAACATGAAGCAAGACTTCTCCCATAGAAACAGTCACGCCTGCCAGTGCCAGCGTAGCAACTATAGTTTTAATACGCTGAAGATACTCAGTAGCAGTAGAACGACCCATCTTCGCATTGAACAAGGACCCTCTCAAGCTCATGATTCGAGCTTGAGATCATTTGGCATACGTCTTCTCTAAAGTTCGCCACATAGCAAAAGATGTATTTTCACCAATAACAAATGAAATTAATTCAGGTGAGAGAGATGCAATAAGTGCACTGCGCAAGAGTTCATCTTGATGTAGCCAGAATGGGTCTGTGGCAAGAGTGGCTGGAATTTCAGTTTCAACAAATTTCAACAGATCATAGCCCACAAGCAATAAATACCACTACGTATGCCAGGACTGATAATTAGTAGAGTTTAATTTGAGTGGTGCTTGAGCTGCAGAATTAATAGACACCAACTGGTTTTCTGCGTTTAGACTTAACGCAGTTGTGGGTATCACAGGAGTACCAGGAGATGTTGTTGATGGAGAAGGAGACTTTGAAGAGTCGTCACCCATTGCAACAAAGAAACTGAATTGATATAGAAAGAAAACTAGTAATCAGAAAAGCTTAGAAAGCGGAAGGCTCTGATACCATAACAGGAAAGGTTTCTGTATATGTTGAATTGAATTAATGTTTACAATATACAGCAGAGTATATATACAAGTTATGGATTAAAATACACTCCTATATTTACGTAACATAAATCTATCTACACAACAGAATTTGTTATTCTGTTTTAACTAGCTGGAACTTCATCCTTACCCAATAAGGAGGAACGGATTGCTTCCACAACTTTTTCCACAAAGAAGAGTGAATAGGAGTAGAGCAAGATGCTAGCACTTGGGATAAATGAAGATCATGGATTTTATGATATCCACTTCTCACCGTGTACCTACCATCTTTAGAATGAAGCCAAATTAACTTGTCTCTAGGTCTTTGAAGACTAAGAGACATGGAGAGTATTAGATCAACTTCATAAGGAAACTGATAGGTCTTACGTTTACAGTATTTTTAATATAGTTTTTATTAGGTTTTTTTAGTGTTTTTAATTACTTTAATTAGTTTTTGTTTAGATTTATTTATATTTTTAATTAAATGTCCTTGATTCTTAATAAGTTTGATTTGAAGGGTTTTTAGAAGGAAAGTAGCCAAAATTTATATCAAAGAAGGTTGGAGCTGAAATATGGAGATAAAAGCTCAACATGGCCAAGTCAGTAAAGTACACGGCCTGGCCATGTTAAACGCCACGGCCGTGTCTCCAAGAAAACTGAAAATTCAAGTGGGCCGAATTTAATTATTTAGTTCGTATAGATTTGAAGCCTGGGCGTGTCTTGTGCATGGAGCTATGTAAGAATAATATAAGACTTACATTGTTTGAGTTCCAGCTTTACTTGGTTAAAAAAGACTCCTAATTGGGACGAAATACAATACAAAATCAGTTTCCTACTCAAATAATATTTCTTCCTAATTAGGCTAGCTAGTTTCCTACTCGGTTTCAAAGACACTCTACGAAGTCTATATAAAGAGAAATCTCTACACTAAAAGAAGATTCACATCACATCCATTATTTCATATTCTTTTCTCTACATCGTGTTTCTTTACAAGACTTCAAGCAATCAAGTTGGAGATCAAGATTTAAGGAAGCGCTACAAGCCAATTGTCGACTAGTTTTTATTTCTAAACTCTCTTCTTGTTTTATTTTCAACATTCATGTTGATTATAGGAATATTTACAAGTTTATTTGAGTTTAATTTAAGTACCATGATGAACTAAATTCTCATACTAGGGATTTATGTTGCTTAATTTCTATTCCAATTTATAATATTAGATTTGCTTTTCATTGTTCATGATATAATTTATTATTGAACTTAATGCTTTCAGACATAGTTTCTCCCTTGGATTGATTTATTTCAATAATCACTATCGAGAGAAGGGTTTTTGATATGAAAAAGGTAATAAATTACATGGAAATAATAACTTGATGCGGAAGTTATATTGTTTGACTCATGCGGATTTTAGAATAGCTTAATTTCTATTCCAATTTATAATATTAGATTTGTTTTTCCTTGTTCATAATATAATTTATTATTGAACTTAATGCTTCCAGGCAGAGTTTCTCTCCTTAATTGATTTATTTTATTAATCACTATCAGGAGAAGGGTTTTTGATATGAAAAATGTAATAAATTACATGGGAATAATAACTTGATGCGAAAGTTATATGGTTTGAATCATAGGGATTTTCGTAAGTTAACGACCTTAGGTTATGAATTCATAAACAAACCATAAAACTTAATGATTTAATTCATGTTTGATTTTTCTATTTCACCTTTCATAGATTGAAGTTTGTTATATATTGAATTTTTTTTTTCTTTCTTTTGCATAGGGCATCATTTAGTGCATTTGACACATTTTTGCTCACGTTCACACCCTTTAATCTAGTTACCTTCCAGCAGGTAAGCATCAATCATCAGACTCCAAAGTGTATAATCATTCATTAGGCTCAATATCTTGCAATCATTCATTCCTAAGAATAGTTTTTTGCTTCCATCATCTTTCCTACCCGGCATTGATATTCAATCAAAATTGTAGATTATATAAACTGGATTTGGGGCAGTTGTGTTAGGATAAAGATTATGATTCCTATATTACTTGTTAATGAGTTTATTTAGGAGTCTAATATTATTTATTTAATATATTTTATTATTATATGTTAACAGTAGTCCCCTTAATTTATTTGGTCATTTTATGTCCAAATGTAGTGCTTATGTCTTTGCATTGTCTGTTATTATTTATTTATTATATATGTGTATTTTTTTTTACATTAGGTTTTTATTGCGTTGCTTTATGGAGGCTTTTATTTAACAAGAACGAGGCATTGGTCTTGGAAGGGGGGCACCCAAAGAGTCGCTTCATTTAATGAGGGGACTCTTTAGTGCCTCGTCTAGCCTATATAAGGCCTCTATCTCGTCTGGCCTATATAAGGCCTCTATCCCCTTCATTTGTTTCACTTTCCATTTCTCAACCACCAAAGCGTCTCACTCTAGATCTTCTCTCTCTAACTTTCAAGCAAGTTTTTTTTATATCTTTTTCTTTCCTTTTTTTTCATTAGCTAGGATCATGAGTTCCTATAGGGATGAGGATGTTCAAGTATTACATGATCAATCTAGAGATGAGAATTTCGAGGATATAGACTCAGGGTCGGGCGAGGTTAAAGGTAGAAATGAGAATGTTAGGATCGCTGACGTTCCCTCTGATATTGATGAGGGTGAGCTATTGGATATATGTTTTATGTACAGTATTGCACCAGAGTATAAATTCATTAGGCCTTCAGGGAACATGAGGGTGATTGAGCCATTGGATGAAGACTCTATTATGATGTATGAAGAAAGTTTTTGATCTGGGGTTCGGTTCCCTTTGTCTGAACCTTTAAGATCATTTTTTTACGAGTATAACTGCACCCCTAACGGCTTAAGGTTCTTATGAGCCATAGCTGCCCTAGCTCACCAAGATGGATACATTTTAACAGCTCGGGCAGTTCGAGAGCTTTATCACTTCTCCGTTTGCCCCTAACGAAGATCATTATTTCCTTCAAGCAAATAAAGATTGCAACGTCTTTTCAAAGAATTCTAAGATTTCGTCCCTAAAGAATTGTAAATCTAAATTTTTTTTATTATTAAACAGTAAAGAGAGTTCGAAGTGCCGAATCGGTGGTCTAACGATCCCCTTCGCCATCTACTTGCCTCGCTCACCCCTTATGATCGTATTTGTGTGGACTTAATAAAGGCTAGGGGACTAGCTGCTGTTAACCTAAGGTCGGTGATAGCCGTAGGTTATCCAATGTGCTCTCCTAGTGGGCTTATAAGGCCGAACCCTTCCCCACTGGGAAATTGTGTCCTTAATCGTATTACCTTTTAGTCCTTTATACTTTTTAAATTTTTCTTTCTTACCTTTGTGTAGGCATGGCTCCTAAGAAGACTAAGAGTTCCAAGATGGCCAAGGTGGCCGAGGCAATGAAGAAACAGGCTGCAGCTGATAGTTTGGGGAAAGAAGTTCCTCCAACAGTGCCAAACCCACAGCCAACTAAGACTGAAGCTATTTTGGGGGGTTCCCACTCCAAGCCTACCCATTTGAGCCCTACAACTGAGCCTTATTGGAAAGGACGGAGAGAAGAGTCAATCCTCGGTCCCCCTCCTATGCCTCCTAGAGCTGGCGAGGCTTTGGATATCTGAGGCTATTTTATGAAGAAGTATAGGGCAAAATGCAGCCTTCAAGAGTATGGGCCTAGCCAGGAGATGGCTCACCACTGTCTCTTTCCAGCAGATGTTCGTATTTCGATCATGTGGATGACATGGCGAGGAAAGATTTTGTTAATCAATGCCTATTCTATGCGCTGAACGCCAACAATTTGAGCTTCACTCGGATAACTAAGCTGAAATGCGATTATACCGATATGGAAGTCAATATCAGATGGAAGATGCACTGAATAGCGCTGAAACTACTATGAGGGAGCAAGAAGCTCGGCATAAAGCTGATATTGATGCTTACGTTGTTGAGCTTAAGTGGTTGAAGGAGGGAGAATTGGGACCTGTTGGACAAGAACAAAGATTTGGAGAGCAAAGTCACGGAGGTTAATGAGGAGCTATAGGGACTGCGAAATATGGAGGGGCTAATTGCAGAAGACTTAGCGAAGGCATGTTTGAGCCTTAGGACCAAAATTATTATTGAATTAAAGGTTCGGGAGTGGAACAAGTACTGGAGCTGGGTGAAGGACATATTTCCTGATGATGAAGAGGAAGGAGAGGAGGAGGAGGGTGCTGAAGGGATTGGAGGTGATTCTTTACCAAAAGATCCTATCATGGATAGCTCGCCTCCTCAGCATGTGGATACCGAGGCAAATATTTACCTTATTTCTTCAGAAAGGCAAGGCCTTGCTAGAGATTTGCCTTCAGTGCAAGATGCTTAGCTTAGGAATTACTTTGTATTTAGCTATAGGGAAAACTTTTTGTACTTATCTCTGTGTAATAAACTTTTTATAATCAATCTATATAACAACATTTTTCTTGATTTAAGCAAAGACATTGTTTCCTTTTGTTCATGTGTTGTGCTTTTCTTCTAAGTGTTTCCCTAAATTAGTGTTTTCCTTTATCATATCAATACTTAACACTTAGCTTTTGCACAAACACACTTTGTATGTCTGAGCTATGAATTTAGTGAATAGGACCACTTAGGTCACTTGGCAAGCTAAGTATGTCTGAGCTATGGACTTGGTGAAATTGGACCGCTTAGGTCACTTGGCGAGCTAAGTATGTCCAAGCTATGGAATTGGACCACTTAGGTCGCTTGGGCTAGCTAAGTATGTTCGGGCTATAGACTTGGTGAAATTGGACCGTTTAGGTCACTTGGGCGAACTGGGTATTTTCGAGCCAAACAGAAGAACATTTAAAGTAAGATCCTTCAAGAAAAACTCAATGTATCATGCTCCTTATATATTTAGGGGGCATGATGCAATGAGTGAAAAAACCTGAGGCCTTATTATTATTCAAATATAAAACTACTTTACATATTATTGGGTGGAGATACAATATGCCTTTTCTAGATTATCAGCATTCCATGTCCGAGGTAGCTTGGCTCCTTCAATCTTCCTCAACTTGTATGTGTTCGGGCCCAGCTGCTTCGAGACTTCATAAGGACCTTCCCAGTTCAGCCCTAATTTGCTTACATCTGCCAAGCCTTTGGTGATTTCTGCCTTCCGCTTATATCTGAATTACCTGTTTTGAACTTGCCTATTGAAGTATCCTCACCCTTTGCTTGTATGCTTCAGCTCAGACTGTTGCGTTGCCTCTAAGTTCCTCTGCTAAGTCTAAGTTGATCTTTAGGCTTTCATTGCTGCCAAGCTCTTCACACTCTCTTGTTCTTTTGCTGGATATGCCTCTTTCTACTAGCACTACTGCTTCCGTCTCGTACATTAAGGAGAAAGGGGTTTGCCCTATTGCTTGCCAAGGGGTAGTTCGATAAGCCCACAATACACTATTTAGTTCGTCCGCCCAGTTAGCCTTTTCTCCATCCAACCTCTTCTTTAAGCCTTGTAGGATAGTTCTATTGGTGACTTTAGTAAGGTCATTGGTTTGCGGGTGAAAACTGATATAAAGTGGAGTTTGATATGCCAGTCTTCACAAAAAGATTTAAAGGCTCTTGAATCAAATTGCTTTCCATTGTCAGTAACAATCTTATGGGGCACCCAAAACCTGAATATCACGTTGTTCCTGAAAAAACTGATAACCCAGGCTGGGGTAATGGTGCTTAGGGCTTTGGCTTCTACCCATTTGGAGAAGTGATCAATGGCTACTGCCACAAACTTCCTTTGCTCGGTTGTTGCAAGAAAAGGCCCTACAATGTCTAACCCTCCATTGAGCAAAAGGCCAGGCTGAACCTAAAGGTTGTAGTTTTGAGGAGGTTTTTTTAGGAACCCAGTCATATTTTTGGCAAGCATTACACTAGCGAACGTGCTGGCGAACATTTAGCTTCATTATTGGCCAGTACTATCCTAACACCAAAATCTTTCTATGTCTATCCTACGAGCCCTCATGTGCCCCACAGACACCCTCATGGGTCTCCCTTACAATATAATTGTCCTCTTCTTCAATTACACACTTCGCCTAAGTGTGTGATTTTGATCTCCTGTAGAGCTCTCCATTTTCCATTGTGTAGTTCGTCGCTTTCCTACAAAGTTTCATCGCCTCTTATTTATCACTTGGCTGAACATCATTCTGTAAGAAATCAATGATCGGACGCATCCAAATACTGTCAAGTTGGGAAACTAGGACTTCTCTCGTCTCATAACTCGAGCAAGTTCGGTGTTCGATCATCACTTCTCTTGGCAACTTATCTTCCCAGGCTGTCACTTTAGCTATGGTATCTGCTTCCTTATTATTCGCCCGTTCTATTTATGTCACATTCCAAACACAATCATCTTCCTCTAATTTATGTAAGAGAGACAAGGCTATAGAATGGTACTTGAT
Source organism: Jatropha curcas (assembly GCF_041381405.1). Taxonomy (NCBI): domain Eukaryota; kingdom Viridiplantae; phylum Streptophyta; class Magnoliopsida; order Malpighiales; family Euphorbiaceae; genus Jatropha; species Jatropha curcas. The sequence goes on from NC_143155.1 coordinate 6,104,689, forward strand.
TAGGTTCGGCTCCTTGGTGGTGAACGTGCCTGTAATTTGTTTGACAACCAGTTATGAGTCTATGAAAATATGGAGATCTGGAGTGCATATCTCAGGGGCCAGCTTAAGCCCCGTAACTAAGCCTTCATATTCGGCACCATTGTTAGTTGTTGCAAAGTTTAGACTCACGACATAATATATTTTAATCTTCCCTAGCCCTTATAGGATTACCCCTGCTGCAGCCCCTGAGTTCCCTAAGGCCCCATCTGTGTGTAACTACCAAGTACTATAATTGGAGCTTGATAGTTCCGCTTCATGTTCGCCCTTCTCATCTTCGCTAAAAGACTCGGCCACAAAGCCGGCAAGTAATTGCGCCTTCATTATGGTAGTAGGAGCATACCTGATATCAAACTCTCCTAATCTGATTGACCATTCCACCAATATTCTAGAAGTTTCAGCTCGGTGCAGGATCTTTTTGAGGGGGTGGTTAGTTCTGATGATTATAGTGTGAGATTGGAAGTAGTGGCGCACCGGTTTGCCGAAGTCAGGATGGCGAATGCTAGCTTTTCAATATTTGGATACCGCAGCTCAGAACCCTTGAGGACTTTGCTAATATAATAGACAGGGTATTGTTCACCCTCTTCTTCTCTAATCAATACCGAAGCCATAGAATTTTCAGTAGCAGCTAAATACAAGTATAAGGGTTCATATTTTTTGGGTCTACTTAAAAGAGGAGTGGAAGATAAAAAATCCTTAATCTTTTCGAAGGCGAGCTGGCATTTGTCATCCTACTAAAAACCCTTCAGTTGTTTTAGGGTTTGGTAGAATGGCATACACCTCTTGACTGAGCAACAAATAAATCGCCCTAAGGTTGTAACTCGACCATTCAACTGTTGGACTTCATGGATGTTGGTGGGTGCCTGCATCTCCAGAATTGCCTTGATCTTTTTAGGGTTTGCCTCAATCCCTTTTTGTGATATCATGAAACCCAGGAACTTCCCTAACTTAACTCTGAATGTGCATTTATCTGGGTTGAGCTTCATATTAAATCTATTCAAGATTTCAAAGGCTTCCTGTAGGTCTCTAGGATGGTAGGTAGCTCGAATGCTCTTTATTATCATATCATCTACATATACTTCCATGGTTTGCCCAATCTAGTCTTGAAACATGCTATTGACCAACCTTTGGTATGTGGCTTCCGCATTTTTTAGTCTGAACAGCATGACTTGATAATAATATATTCCCCTATCAGTGACAAAGCTCGTCTTTTCCTCATCCAGTTTGTTCATTCTTATCTAATGGTACGCCGCCGCCGTATCCACAAAACTATACACTTTATAGCCGCTATTGAATCTACCAGCTGATCTATATTGGGTAGAGGGTAAGGATCTTTAGGGCATGCCTTGTTCAAATCGATAAAGTCAACACATAACCTCCATTTTCCATTGGACTTTGGTACCAAAACGACATTCGCCAACCATTCTGGATCATTCACCTCTCTTAAAACCCTGCTTTCAAAAGTTTTTCTACTTTAGTTGCTATAACCTGCAATCTCTCTAGGCCATGATTTTGCTTTTTTTGTTTTATCGATCTAAAGCTTGGATCAATGTTGTGCTTATGGGATATGATATTAGGATCATGCCAACTATGTCGTCTGCGGTCCAAGCGAAGCTGTTAAAATTATCTTCTAAAACAGCCTTAATATTATCCTATAACTCTCTCGGTAGATTAGCTCCCAGCATTAAGTTCCTCCCCTGTTTTACTTCCCATATAATCAGCTCGCCCATAAATGTTGGGCTAGAATCTACATTATGTCTGGGAATATCAAAAGTTGGTGTTTGGTTGGTTTTATGGGTTGTTTGCCTTCTAGCATCCATGTGATTGGTAGGGAAAGAGGCAACCCTTTCAGTGCTATCATGTATGCTTCTTAAGCCACCTTCTGGTCTCCCTTAATAGTAATGACTTCGCCCATATCGGAGTAAAACTTCATAGTGAGGTATCTAATAAATGTGGCCGCTTCCAGTTCTTACAGGGCTGGTCTACCCAATAAAGCATTGTATGGAAAATGAATGTCCACCACCATAAATTCCAATTTAAGTTTCCTCGACGAGATCCAGTTCCGAGCTCTAGGGTTATGTCTATGGACCCAGACACTTGCATATGTTTTCCCGCTAGGCCGATTAAAGGGGTTCAGATAGGTTTAAGCCTCACCTGGTTTAGTTTCGAAGCCTTGAATACCTCCATAGTCAATAAGTTCACTGCACTACCTTCGTCCACCAATAATCTTTTTATCAGAAAGCTTTCCAAAATCCCCTCGATTACTAGGGCATCATTGTGTGGGGAATGTACAAACTCACCATCGACTTCAAAGAATGATATGGGCAGCCTGGTGCTTGACTTTCACTTGGGTAGAATGGAATAGATCTCTCTAGCTCTCCTTTTTTCGGCTGAATTGCTATCACCCCCCGATGAGCCACCAAATATGGTGCAGATTGTGCCTAGGGTGTGACATTCTTTTAGTTGTTTGTCCTTCTGTTCACTTTCCCTCCGCGCTTTTCCAACAAATTGCTTCAATTCGCCTTTTTGTACAAGGCATTCTATCTCTTTCTTCAATTGCCAACAAGCCTCAATCTCATGGCCTACATCCCTATGGAATTTGCAATACTTGCTCTTATCTCGACGGCTCGAGGTATCCTCCTTCATCTTTCTAGGATAATAGAACTGAATTTGATCGCCCTATTCCCTTACCTAAGACAATATTTCCAAGCGTGGTCTGTTCAAAGGGGTAAATTCTCAATCTTACTGTGGCTTGCCATCTCTTGAGTATGGCGTTCGAACATAATAACTAGTTCATAGGAGCCGAATAGGTGACCTCCTTCGGGACGACCATCTCCTCACTAGAGATGGATGTCTCTTATGTTTATGCATCTCTACTCTAGGCGATCTGTGTTGTTGAGCTTCAAAGGCTTCATCTAATTTTGTGTATTTGTTGGCTCGCGCCATAAGCTCAGCAAAGTTCGAGGGAGGGTCTATACTCAAACTTAAAAATCAATTTGCTATACCTGTAATTTTTTGCCATGGTGCTAACGACTATCTCATCATTCAAGTTTTCTACTTGCATGGCCATTCTTTGAAATTTGGGTACATAATGCCTCAGGGTCTCTCCCTCCTCTCTTTTTAAATCTAGCAAGTCAGAAGATATTTTCCTGGATGGTACACATGTTATGAAACGGGCTCGGAATACTGTGGCCAACTGAGAGAAGAAATGAATGGATATTGTCTTGAGTGTTTGATACCACTCTTGAACTACCTCTTTTAGGGTAGTTGGAAAGATCTTACACATTAGATCCTCTGAATTGGTTTGCAAATACATTATAGTTCGAAAGGTCGCCAGATGGCTCCTAGAATTGGTAGATCCATCATAGAATTGGGAAGTAGGAAGCTTGAACTTTGATGGAAAGGCTGCGGCCAAAATATCAGCTGATAAGGGTGAGTCCTGTCGAAGTCCATAATCTCCTATTTCTCCTGTCTCTCTACACTCTCAAACCAGCTTCTTGACAACATCCCAGAGATTTGCTCCATCCATAATTGGTTGGATTCAACTTAGTTTTTGGCTATTGGGGATAGTCATACTAGGGTCCACCTCTGATTCTGCCTCATGGTATTGATTAGATAATGAATGATTTTGGTATTTAGGCAAAGTTGGGGGTAAGCTATGCTCTTGGTGAGGAGGGTTCACCGGCCTAGGAGGTAGTATTGGCTCGCCGCTAGGCTGAGGGTTCTCCAAGAGGCGTTTCAACATGTTGGTAAATTGTGAATAAGCTTGGGCTAGAGCAGCTGCTATATGGGGATTAGTGATTGATGGAAAGGCGAACGAGAATTGTTGGTTGGCTTCATCATAGGTGTAGTTGGCCTTTAAGGTTGAGGTGCTCGATGGCGATCGGAATCAAGAAAAACTGTGGGAATTTTGTTCTCCATTAATCTGATCAAAGAATTAATAATATTTAAAAGTTCAATATATTATTAATGTCCACTTCATTTTAATTTATTCCACTTTTTCTCATTCTTCTACAACCATCACTCCATTATCATCTTCTTCTTCATTCTCTTCAAATTCTCCAATTTACATATGTCTCATATTGATAAATATTTTTTATAAAAAGTAATTTTTATTATTTGTTCCATTTTATGATCGATCAATCACCACATATAGTTTAAACTGCAATTATGGAGAAAGAGTGACGGAGTTTGCTTACTAGCACTACTTTCCTTTATTTTTTATATATATATTTTATGCAACTCCAATTGATCTAGATTGTTGTTCAACAAGTTAATATTCCTTTTTTTTTTATAAGAAATAAAAATAACTTTTTAAGAATTGATGATTATAAATTTGATAAATAAGGTTCAAATAGGTTGACTATATCTTCATTATGTTGCATTCGGTCACAAATTTGAAAGTTCCAGTTGATGGGTTATCACTTTTTTTTTTTTTTCAAAACTTCATAACAACTGAAATAGAAAACCAAAAATTATAATAAAATTATCTGAATTTTTCTTCAAAAATGCATTTTAATTATGTATGGTCAATTTTTCTATAGTCAAAAAAATAATTATTTACTAATTTACTATATTAATTAATTCATATAAAAATAATTGAAAAATTGTATTTTGATTATAAAATACAAAATACATATTGATACATAAATCCTCATATTTTGATTTAAGTTAAATCAATTTTAAAATTGAAATTTCAAGTTATTACCATGTAAGTATATTTGATTTTTTAAATTTGATGAAATAGTATTTATTATAATTGTTCCTCATGAGTTAATTATTATTTTAATATTTTATGATTTAAACATCTCTTATAATTGCATAACTATATATATATATATATATATATATATATATATATATATATATATATATATATATATATATATATATATATTTTTTTTTTTTTTTTTTTTTTTTTTTTTTTTTTTTTTTTTTGCTTCACGTAATTAGTACATATGCTAAATATTTATTCTTATGATTCAATTAGTACATTAATATTTTATGAAGTTAAACCATGTGTTATAGTTATGTATGACATTCTCTTCAAAAAAAAAAAAAAAGTTATGTATGATATGCATATGTTTATTCTATAGAATTAGTAAATATCGCTATACTATATCGTCTATCTTAATCAACTACTTCTTAAAATTCATATGGAGTACTATAATACATATTGATACATGTATTTCAATTATATAATTATTCAATCTTTCATATGCATGCATAGTATAATTATTCAATTTTACAGTATGCACAATATATATAATTATACGATATGCTTTATTTTATAAATATTAAACTACTAATTAAATCGCTAAGAGTAATTTTATATATATATATATATATATATATATATATATATATATATATATATATAGCAGTAATATGTACTACATCTATGAAATAAAAGATATACATGATATACATACTATTAGGTATAATATAAAATAGTGAAGTATTAATCTCATAAAGAGTAATTATATTAAATTATATTTTGTTAAATCTAAAAATTAGATAGATATTATAACATCTTGAAATTTTAATTTTTAAAACTTTTTATTTAATTGAAATGAAATATAAGATATATATATATAATTTTGATCATAAACACGTAATATTCTAGTATTTTTTAATTAGAATATAATTTTTGAATTATTTTATACGAATTGATTAAAATAATAATAAATTAATAAATAGTGATATTTTCTTAGAATGTAGATAAATTCTTTTTCAAAGTTTGAGCACATTGTATTGAAGAGCATTTTATTTTTTTGATTATTATGAATTTATGAACATTCTAGGAGAAAAAAAAAAAGTATTTGTCCGTGAGTTTGAACACACAAAAATTGAACACACAAGCCAAATCATTTAAAGGTTGTGAGTTGCATAATAGACATATTTTAATAAACTATTTATATTTCTTAACCAAAAAAGAAAAAAAAAAGTTAAAAACAACAAGAAGCAGGGCCAAAGATATATATCTTCATCCATCTGTCTCCATGAATAGCCATCTTAAATAAGAGTTCTTTATTAATGCAATATATTATTATATGATTATTAATTATTAATTATTAATTATTGAAAATTAAGAGTGTTGTAATTTAATTTTTTCAAATTAAAAAATTAAATCAAAAAATAATAAAATTTTAATAGTTATAAAATGTCACATCATCAATTAAATTTTTTAATATTGTGCCATATGATTAAATGCGCATCAATTTTTATATATTTTTATAGATAGATAGATTTAGATAAACTAGTCTTTTTTATGGCATGTGTTGCACGTTCATTATGTTATATTCTCATCCTTTGTACTCTTTTAATTCTTTTTATCTATATAATATTAAAGCATAACTTTTTATTTATATTAAAACAAATACAAATGGTTAATTTGTCTTACACTTTGTCGTACAAGTTACTTATAATATTATGTACTTAAAATCTATTTTTATATAATGAATGGTCTCAAACTAAATTAATAATAGTAATCATTTTGACTACAATAGCAGTATTACTTACCCAGTGTATTAGAGAAAAGAATATATGCACAAATTCTTGAAATCTCAAAAAGTGACTCAAAATAGAAATATGTAATTCTAGTTTTTTTTTTTCAGTTTCTTAAACACTATTTTCTTTTAAGTCAAATAAATTTATATATAAGAGCAAAAATATCAAGAAATTTATAAATATTTGATCTATCAAGAGACCATCTATTTATTGCAAGTTACTAAATTAAAATGATGATGATTGTAAATTATTCAATAACGAAAAAGAAAATAAAAAATAAAAAAGAAAGTTATTATCAAAAATAAAACTCTTTTTAGAACTCACCAAACAAAAAAGTTTCAATGTATATCTATATCTATACTATATATAAAAGTGAAAATGAGGAAAGAATAATGAGATTTTCGAAATGGTCCTTAATAAAATTTAGAATATTCCAAAATAATCTTATTCATAGCCAATTAGATTATTGTATTTCATTAGTTGATTAGATATATTTATAAAAATTATTTTTTAAATAAATAAATATAGATATTTAAGCATTTCAAAATTTTTAAGTTTTTTCTTTTCTAATTTATTTTTAAATAAATATATATGACAATGCGATATTTGAAAATTTTTATATTTTTATTCATTAAATATTTGATTCTATTTTGGTTATAATTTAAATTATTTTATTTAGGGGAGAGATAAAAAAAAAGATAAAAGTATATGTTATATATAAATAATTTTATTAAAAAAAATTCAGTTGTGGAATGTGAAAAAATTTTAAAATATGTGATATATAATTTAGTATGTTACCTTAAAAATGTAACATTGATATTATATATTATTAAAAATCTTGATCGGAAAATTTTGTATGCTACTATTTCCATTTTTTCACTGTTTATGCTATTACGTGTATTTATAACATTTTATTTGCTTAACTAATAAATAACTATTAAAATTTATTAAAAATTTTAATATTAAATTTAAGTCCTTTAATACCGTTGAATAAATCTTAATATTATGTTATTAAATGTTATTAATAAATTATAAAAAAAAATTTATATGGTCCTAGTTTTTTTTTTTTTGAATAATTTAACAAAATAGAAGGATAAAATAATAATTCTCTTCTATTTTAATGTATATTATTTTTAAAAAGAACAAGAATATAATATATATCAATTATTAAGGGCAACATCAAAATTCCAAATCAAGATTTTCTATTCCAAAAATTCGTATTCAAATCCAAATTCTATTGGATAAATTACAAAACTATATTATATACTAAATAAGGTATCTATTAAATATTGGATAATATCTTTAATATTTTAATAATATTGATTGAAAATGTAAAAGTAATTTGATTAAATAAGATATTTATTAAATGTGGTAAAAGAATATAATATGCACTACAAAAAAATCACCGATTTACGACCGATTTTTGCGACCGCCTAAAATCAGTCGCAATTTTGCGACCGAATTGCGACCTATAGACAAACAGTCGCTAATTATAGCGCTAAAAATTTCCGCGAGTTTGTTTTTCAGTTTGCGACTAGTGTACTACGGATTTGCGACCGATTTTGCGACCGATTTGAGACAACGTTTTTTCCGTCGCAAAATTACGCACTTCAAAATTAGGAATAAGTTTTGAAACCGATTTGCGACTGATTTGCAACCGATTTTTTGCGACCGACAGGTTTAGTCGCAAATCGGTCGCAATTTTATTGCGAAGTAAAACGACGTTGCCGAGTTAAAAAATTGCGACCGATATTAAGGACATTTGCGACCGACCAGTCGGTCGCAAATTTTAGGGCTTTAAATGCCAGATGCCCTCCTTCTTCTTTCTTCTTCTTTCTTTCTTCTACTCCTCCTCTCCTCTCCTCCTTTCGCAGCGCCACTCCAGTCCATCCTGACGCCGCTCCAGCCCGCCTGTCGCCGCCATCTCTGCTCCATTGCAACTCCGGTCACTCCATTGCTATTTGGACACAAGTTGAGGTAAGTCTTGCGATTTTTTTTTTTTTTTTGATTTTTTTTAGGGCACTAAATTAGGGGCGAATTGTTAAATATCTACCACTACCCATATAATTTTTTAGGGCAAAATATTAGAGCGCCCAAACGCACACCATGTTTTAGAGATGCCCAGCTGAATTGAACAAAAATACCTCAACAAAACCCTTTCATCTCTTCTCTTCGTTGTATTATCCTATCCTCTTCTCAGATTCAGCTGCATTCATCGGGTGAAGATTCACAAGTAATTACAATTTGATTTAATTTTTTCATTATTAAAAGTTGATTGACATCTCCTTATTAATCATTCTGTAATTGTTATTTTTTATCTTTGTTTTTTTTTTTATTTTTAATTATCATGCCTTATTTGATCGAGACACTCTTATTCATCTTTCTCTTTACACGTTAAGGAGACCATAAATGGTAGCAAACTGTTTGTTGTGATTTTTTTTATTTGGAAAATCTGGTTTGGAAAATAGTAACTTATTTTCGTTAAATGATTATGAAGTTTTAACCAAATAGTAGTCTGTTTTCGTTAAATCAAAGTGTGTTTTAATGTTTTTAAATTCACTAATATAGAACAGGACAATTGGAATGGAGCAACCACCTGTTGTGCATCCTAGTGCGATCTCCATGTCCTACTATTTGTGAATATTGTTTTGCAAATTTTGTAGTATCATATATTGACCAATAAGAGTGGATATAAGTGAATATTAAAGTAGTTTTTTTAGGCTAAGTGCTATATTCTGGTCATACATTCAAAGACCATATCAATTATATTAGATGATTCAAAAAGCTTATTATGTATGATACATGTTTGAAGTAATAGTTTAGGACTTGAAAGATTTAGCTACAAGTGAAATTGCATGCAATTAGCACAAGAAATATGAATAAACTAAATAATTATTAGGGTCTAATTAGGGGCTAATTATACTCAGTACTGAAGAATTCTTCTATCCCCTATTTCTACCCTTTGATAAATACAAACAAAAGGATTAATTTTTATATGCAGATATTGGATCACAAATAAATCAAGTGAGAAAAATAAGACGTTAAATAATAAGACTAACATTGCATGGTAATGACATGATATAATCAACATGCAGTTTAGAATAGGAAAATATGTTATATTCAAATTAAAATTATTTGTAATTTACCAATGGCAGCAGATAAGGAGTTACAAAATAGAAAAAGATTTGATGGACAAATTTAAAGTCAGTTTGAATAATGTTTCAATTTGCTTATACTTTGAAGTTAAAGTTGTAACTCTTTCCAATTAAAGTTGAACTATTTCCTAATCAATGGACCATTTATTCAAGTTTGTAGTTACTATTTTAGGATACAAAGATTAAAATTATGTTTACCATTAAATATGTAGCTCCAAGGTTGAAGTACTTTTCATTTTATTGTTATCTTCCCAATATGAGGTCTACTTATTGCTTTTTAGTTTCAAGCATTTGATATTTTACACTTGTTACAAGAGCTAATAATAAATCATACCTTTTACACTTGTTACATTTTGTATATATTGGGTTGTCTCTCTTGCTAATTATATGTTGGCAAAGGTAATGTGTACCGTGCTATCATCCGAGTATTTGTCAGAGTCATGAATAAGGTAATGCAACCTAAACTTATTGTAACAAAGGGATGAATCACAGTAGTATATTTATCATATGTTAATGATAAATTTCTGTTACCCAAAATTATGACCGTTTAATGTCGCAATATAATTGTTGTTTGACAGTATGTGGAGCAGTTGTGGAAATTATTTTCGAGAAAAAATGATATTGCAATTGGGAACGTTGCGGAACTAGTGAATCCCTTCAGATACCAAGTTCTGCAGTACCTAGCAATAATGAGCGGTGCAGTGAGCCATAGATGATTGACATGTTGAAGAGCCAGGTAAAGGATGTTGTCCGAAAAAAAAAAAAAGCAAATTGAAAGAGAAGATGAAAGTAACATCGGGTGACAATTTTTTTAAAAGAGGGGCCATGTCACCCTAATTTATAGGCTACAACATAAGGAGTTGGAATATGGTGCTGCAAAGCACTGTATTTGCATCTGTTATTAATGTAGAAATGGAACATATTTTTCTGGGTTGCTATAATATATGTTGAATAAGTTCACTGATTTTAGTTCTTTTTTTTTTTTTTTTTTTTTTATGGAGTTGAGTTGGTTTTGATATTGGTGTTCTTTTTAGTTTGTCATTTGTTTTGTGACATTTTGTTATATTTTTATATTATTTTTGAATTGCGTTTGTGATATATATATATATATATATATATGTCAATTTTTACAGGTGCAAAAAAATTATGGTTTTATAATAATATTTATTTTTTTTTAATTTTTTTTCAATTTTGCGACCGTTTGCGACCGATTAGCGACCACAAATAAAAATTTTAAATTTACGATTTGCGACCGATTTGCGAGCATATTTGCGACCAACAAATATCGGTCGCTAATTGAATTTAGCGACCGATTTTTTGGCATTTTGCGACCGATTGGTCTGTCGCAAAATGCCGTTTTTTTTGTAGTGATGTTTAAGATTTTAATAATATTGGTTGAAAAATAAAAGTAATTTGATTTTGATTGGTTATATTATCCTATATAAGGTATATGTTAAATATGATAAAAATATAATATATTTTATTTTTACTTTTATTAAATATTTAATTTGATTGGTTATAATTATTTTAAAAAAATAAATATAATTTATTATTATTTATTGAGGATACATATAAGATCTATTGTTGATATAAAATAGAAAATAAAATTCAATAAAAATATTTTTCTATATCTGTAGATAGTTTATCTATCTATGAAATTTGAAATATTCTACCATAATCTTTGGTATAGTTAATTAGAAAATTATATTTTATTATTTGATTTGATATAATTTATAAAAATTATTTTTTTAAAATAAATACATATAAATAATTAAGAATTTCAAAATTTTAACTTTTGTCTTTTTAAAATTTATTTTTTGATATATATATATATATATATATATATATATATATATATAATAAGAGATTTAAAAAATTTTTACATTTTATTTTTTAAATATTTGATTCTATTTTGGTTATAAGTTAAAATAATTTTATTTAGGAGGGAGATAAAACATAGAAAATATACTATTTTTTAGTTTATATAATTTTATTGAATATATTTTCTAAAAAATAAATATATATAATATTTTATTTATGAGAGAGATAAAAAATATATATTCTATTTGTTTGTGTATGATGATAGAGAAAATTGAGGGTTTAGTTGAAGAGGATATAATGTTTCTTTTATGTAATCTTTTTTTTCATTACTTAATTAATTAATTTATTTATTTTAAATTTGTAATTTAGAACAATAGATAAATAAAATACTTGAAAATTGGATCTTGTGATTCGCTTTGTAATTTTCATTTATTAATTTGGCTTTTTTTTTCCATCAATTTCAAATTTCATTAAATTATAATCTTTTAAGAGTTGATTTTTGAAATTAAAATTGGTAATTTTTTAACATAATTTATTTTTGTTATATGTTGTATTCTTAAAAGAGTTTTATTCTTAATAACAATTTTTCATTTTTTATTTTTCTTTTCGTTATTGAATTAATTTCTAATCACTATCACTTTTATTTAGTACGAGATTTATATCTTCCTTACAATAAATAGATAGTCTCATGATTAATCATTTTTAATTTTCTTGACATTTTTTCTTTTATATCCTAAATCAGTTTGACTTGAAAGAAAATGACGTTTATGAAATTGAAAAAAAAAAATAGAACTATATATTTCTGTTTTGGGTCATTTTTTGAATTCAAGAATTTGTTTGTATATTCATATATTCTTTTCTCTAATGCATTGGATAAGTAATACTATCACTCTAGCCAAAATGATTACCATTATCAATTCAGATTATCTTCTCATTTCTTTTCTTTTATTTACTAGTAAAAAATTATTTTTCATTATTTTTCATTATAGTTGTATATAGATATTAATTTGGGATTGAGGGCACGGGGTTGGGGATTGAGTGATGACTTGATTTCTTTTTAGACACCCATTAATATTTTAAGAATCTGCATTTATAAATTAGAGACTAAAGAATTAGGTGTAGAGATTGGATTAAACTTTATTTTGATACCACTTCATTATATAAAAATAGAATCAAGTATATACGAAATAACATTGCAAGTAGCTTATGCGGTGAAGTTTAATACAAATTAACCAATTTTATTTATTTTAATATAAATAAAAACTTATGATTTAATATTAAATAGATAAAAAATTAAAAGAGTACAAAAAATGAAATATAATGAGCATTGTCAATATGCAATGCACATCACAGAAAAGACTAGTAGATATATAAATATATAAATAAAATATTATATATTTTTAAAATTAAAATTTTAAACTAATCTCCAATCCCACAAATATATGTTCATTTTATTTAAAATAAATTTTGGAAAGTAAAAATTTAAAAATTTGAAAGATTTAATTAATGTATTCTATTTGAAAATTTATTTTTTAAAAAAATATATCCAATCAAATCATGCAAATATAAAGAAAAAATATTAATAAAAATAATATATTTTTTCTTTTTTATCTCTCTCCTAAATAAAATATTGTGTCTATTATATTTGAAATTTTATTTTAAAAAAATATCCAATCAAAATCATACAAATATAAAGAAAAAAGATTATTAATAAAAAGAATATATTCTTTTATTTTTGCTGAAATAAAAAATTTTAAATTATAATTAAAATAGAATAAAATATTTAAAAAATAAAATATAAAAATTTTAAATGTCTCCTTATCATATAAATTTATTAAAAACAAATTTAAAAAATATAAAACTTAAAATTAAAAATATATCCAATCAAATCATACAAATATAAAGGAAAAATATTAACAAAAATAATATACTTTTTTCTTTTTTTATCTCTCTCCTAAATAAAATATTATGTATGTTGTATTGGAAAATTTATTTAAAAAAATATATTTAATCAAAATCATACAAATATAAAGAAAAAAATAATATTAACAAAAACAATATACTTTTTTCTCTCTCCGAAATAAGATATTTTAAATTATAATTAAAATAGAATCAAATATTTAAAAAATAAAATATAAAATTTAAATGTCCCCTTATCATATATATATATTAAAATAAATTTAAAAAAGATAAAACTTAAAATCTTGAAATGCTTAATTATCTCTATGTCTTTATTTAAAAATAATCTGCTATAAATATATTAAATCAACTATAAAATGTAATTTTCTAATTGCCCATGACTAAAGTTATTTTAGCATATTCTGAAGTTCATAAGAATATTATCGAAAATCTCATTATTCTCTCATTTTCACATTTATATATAATATAAATAGATATATTAATTATATTCCTTACTAACTAATTGGCCAAATGCACATTTTAGACCTTTTGCTTTTCCAAAAAAAAAAAAACTTTGGCCCCTTATACTTTGCGGAAGATCTATTAAGTACATTTTTTTTTTTTTTTTTTTTTTTTTTTTTTTTTTTTTTATCTAGTAAGTACCTCACCTGGATAAACCAAGCGTGAGCAATGCAAACAGAATGATGTGGAAAAAAAAGCTAATAACATGTCATAAGTGCCTAGTGCAGTACAAGCCGCATCGACATCTTCTCTTCCTTCTTCTACTCTTTACTCTCGTTGTTTCATAACTCGTGATAGCTTCACCTTTCTTAACCCTATAATAAATCGGGATTTATTTTCATCTATTTTTTTCTTCTCCTTCTCTTCGCTCCCTCTTATATTGTTACTCATCCTCAACTTCAAGCAATGAGAATGTAGAAGACCTTGGTTCTATATCATAAAAAAATCTAGAAAAACCATGCATGAGAATCTAAAATATTTGGCTTTGGATTAGTCTTGCTAGGAAATTGACACGCTAGACTATGTTTATGTACTTTGTTTTCTTTTTGCCTTTCAAATTCAATTTTATTTCTTTTTGTTTGTTAGAATTATCTTGTTCCCTTTGTATTGTGGACTCTGTTTTCCAACCAAATTCAAATTTGATTCTTTTTGTTTGTTAGAGTTATCTTGTTTCCTTTGTACTGTAGACTCTATTTTTCAAAATTAATTTTTAGCATTGTGTCAACAATAATTATTTTTATGACAGGTCAAATGCATTTAGAGGCCATCTTTAGAAATGACCGAGAAATAATTCGATGTCCATATCAGCAATACTCTGTTACAGATTTGACACAAATACAACGGCCTCGCTTTGTACTTGGCCTTCATGAAATTATAAACTAATCTAATCACACAATATATGTTGTTATATCAAGCATCCTTATTATAGATGAGCAGCTACTTAAATTTGCTTCTCAATGTACTGCATTCTTAGACTTAGTAATTACTATTTCAAATTTCTTTCAAATTTTAGGTGCATAGTAATATGATTTTCTCTTTTGGATAGATTTTTTCATAGATATAAATCTTGAGCTCCCTTCATACGAGCGAGAGAAACTAGATACTGGATCAAATATAATTATAAATATTAATGCCATGGATAGTGTAGATGGATTGCATGTTAGTGACGAGGAGATAATATTTCCTACAAGTGAACAAGTTGTAGGACTATGTGTGCCAAATGAAAACGAGCATCGTACTGTTAGTGGAGAAAATGTTGAATAGTATTAGAGCTGTTGTTAGTAAACATTTTCTAGGTGTCAATACGGTTTCACTACTTCCAGTGTGGCAAAGTATTTATTAAATATATAAAAAAGTGAAAATAGTGGTATCTAATAGGTCTCTACAAAGTATAATGGTCACAAGATTTTTTTAAAAATATACACGGTGGAAATTATGCATTTGACCCTCACTAATTTTGACCAAGTTTTATGAATTTCCACTTGAACACAAAATAATATTGTATGGTTTAGCTTCAACAATAAAATTAGTTGAATTAATAAATATTTGATTTGAAAAAAAACTCCCCCTTCTTCAATAATTTGTCCAAGTCTCTGAGAGAACAACTTAAAAGAATAAAATACTAATCATTGATGGAGTTGACAAAGAACACGACGCTATGGAATTGTCTCTTCGAAAAAAATTAATTTTGAACAAGAACCCTGCAAGATCCTGATTTTTGTATACAGATCCTCGATGCCTGCAGCTGAAAAATCATCAGCCCCTTCAGGTTTAGCCCGGGAACTGTTACAGCTACCAATTTCTATCGCTTTAAAGAGTTTCAGGCTTATCTCCTGTGCGGTTGGAATTGGTGGTATCATTTTGTCTTATGCTCTCGGAATCTTCCGGCTGGTATCAAGTCTAGGACTGAATGGTCACTTAAGGGCGGAGGAAAGGGAGGTGTTGGATTTTGTATCGGCGTTTCAGCGTGAATACGGTTCCAAAAGGCCGAAATTTACAGCGACGGATTTCGTGGATGCGATTTGGAAGTCGAGGAATGCGTATAAGCTGTTGTTCGTGTACTTACACTCGCCGGATCATCCGGATACACCGGGTTTCTGCAGGAGAACTCTTTGCTCGGAGAATTTTAGTGCATTTGTGAATGAGAATTTCGTGGCGTGGGGAGAGAGCATTAGAACTAATGAAGGGTTCAAAGCAGGTATTAGGTTGAAAGCTACACGATTTCCTTTTTGTGCTGTGGTTGTGGCTGGACCAGACAATACAATGGCTGTGCTTCAACGGGTAATGATTGTAATGGTTTTTTATCTTTATTATTTATAAATTCAATTTTTCACACTATGAATCGTCTCCGACATCCCTTTTCACCTAGAAAATTAAGCCATTCTGTTTTGATCTTCGTTGTAATCAGATGATCCATCCTTAAAATTGCTGTTTATGGGTTAAGTATTGTGTTTATGGAGTCAATTGATATAAGGTACTTGTTAAGCTTTTAAGATTTTCAGCACCTTCGGGTTTTAACTTGAATTATAGTGCTTATCTACATGTCACTAAAATCATCCTAAAAGAAGAAGTCAACAGTTTTAAGTTACAACTTTAAAATTGAAACTGCAGTTAATCAGCTATTGGGCTTCTAAACAACTTTGCATATTTAGAAATTCGTCCCTTTTAATTTTCCGTTTTTCCCTTAATTTCATCCCTTAATCAGTTCTGTATAAACTATATAAATGCAGCAATGGTACTGGAAGTCTGCAAAGAGAGAGAGAGAGAGAGAGAGAGAGAGATGTAGAAATGTAGAAGGTACAAAGAGTAGAAAAAGAGAGAGTTGGAGATGATTTTTGTAAGAAATTTATATCGACAAAATGAAGAAGAAAAAGAGAGTTTTTCTTGTTTTATTTTGTTCATCTCCTTTCAAAATCCAATACACTTCAGTTATTGTTCTTGGTGGTTGTTTCCCTGCAAGTAAGTACTTAATTGCTTACCGTATATATAATTTTCGATAAATTACCTGCACTTCAAGTGCTGATCATCCTTCTGAAAAGGAACAATTATTCTGAAACAACCAGTACAAGAAGTTTTTAAGATATTCACAGAGGGAATTTGACATTTGCAATCTGATTGCATTAAGAAGTGATAACCGTGAATATTACATGTGATTTGTTTTTCACTATTGAATTTTCCTTGCCTGTGTTCATAATCATCTAACGCTTTTATATAGAATTACTTTAGTTTGAGCTTAAATCTTTTTAACTGCACTATGCAACACTAGATATATGTTTGAATTGCCAATGCCGTTGTTTGTAATAACTACTAATAACTAGAATGATATGGTGGTTAGTTTTAGTTTACTGGTTCCAGGGGCATTTGTAAGATAGATGAATTCGGTAACTTAGCCTTTTTATACACAAGGATGTAAAAATAACTTGATTATTTCATCTTTCTCTTGCTCTGCAGGTTGAGGGTGCAAAATCTCCTGAAGAAATGCTCATGCTACTACAGGAAGAGCTTGAAGGAAATGCATGTGCTCTTATTGCAGCAAGGCGTAAAGTGGTAGAAAGATTTTCCTTAGGGAAGCAAGATGCTACTCTCGGAGCAATATATAACGCCAATCAAGTAGGATGTCTTTAAGTTATTTTATCCGTGTTGTGTTTGATTACTATATACCAGATATGATATTGCCTCCTAACTTTTCCCTGTTGATAAAGATGTTTACAATGCACCATGTCGTTGATTGTTGTCCATTGTTTCTTCTCTCTTTGTTTTTATCATTCTTTTAGTGCTTACTTCCATGTTTTCGCTCCTTGGCACATTGGACTTGGGAACAGCAAAGGAGAGAAGAAAAAGAAATAGTGGAGGAGGCTGCTACTGAAACAAAGAGGAAAAGCGAGGAGGAGGAAGGGACTGAGGAGAGAAGAGCACATGAGGCTACAGAAGAGCAAGACATTTTGGAAGGAAAAGCTACTGAAGCTGAGAGGAATGACAAGGAGGATGGAGAGACCCTGGAGAGCACAGTGCACAGTTTTGTGGAAAAGCAAGAATGTTTGGAGAACGAAACTGCTGAAGCAGAGAGGAAGCTTGAGGGGAGAGAAGAGGCTCAAGATGGAGAAAAGAGCAACACTTCAGAGGAGGCTGCATTGGCTAGAATGTGGCAGGAGGGAGCTCTGTTACTTGGTGCAGAACCTGAAAAGGGACCTGACATTACACAAGTAAATACCCCTAAATTATTTTTTTCCCCTTCTTATATGATCTCTTATTATTGTTTTCCAATGCATTTAGCTCTGTTTTTTACTGCATTGCCTTTTTGGCCCATCAGTATTTTTAACAAAGAGAGTTTCCCCCTATTCACAATATATACAATCCTTCTATTTGTCTTTATTTTGTTTTATTTTAACTCGAGGTAACCGCAAAAGCCTCATATATCAATTGCATGCAGATGTACTTCACTGTGCATCCCTGATACCATGTTGTCCCATGGTTGAATGTATATAAATCTTTGGAAACTAATCTATCAATTGGAAAATTCTTCATTCATTAGGTTTTGATTCGCTTCCCAATGGGAGAACGCAAAGAAAGAAGGTTTTACAGTACTGCCAATATCCAGTCCCTGTATGACTATGTTGAGTCCTTGGACATCTTACAGGTTGGTAATTACAGACTTGTCTCGACTTTTCCACGCGTTGTGTATGGTTCAGAAAAAGTTTCTTTATCCTTGAAAGAAGCTGGATTGCATCCTCAGGCTAGCCTTTTTGTGGAACTGAACTCTGTGAAGTTCTATGCCGCCTAGTGTAATCTTCAAGAATGGGCCAAAATGATGGAGCAAGGAACATGTTTGTGTTTCAAATGTAAAATCTTGTACTTGACGTCTTGAGAGCATTGAATTGATAAGTCCTTTATGCTCAAAAGAAGGGTTTGCTGTAGATATTTCACCTGATAGAAATGGAAATTGAAAAGTTAGAATACTAAATTTATAATTACCTTATATATTTTCCCTCTTATACTCTTACTAATCTATCTTTTGTATGACGAGTGTTACATGTTGACTATATTCGTTGTATACTCATTTTTTTATCTATATAATATTAAAGCATAAGTTTTGTTTAGATTAAAATAAATACAATGGTTAATTTATATTATACTTTGCCGTACAAAATATTTCCATTGCAACTTAAATACTTAATTCTAATTTTATATAATGGAGTGGTATTAGAATAAAGTTCAATCTAATCCTTAAACGTCTAATCCTTTAGTTCTTAATTTATAAATGTAGAATTTTAAAATTCTAGTAGGTGCCTTTTAAAATTCTAGTAGGTGCCTAAAAAGAAAATCAATTCATCGTTTAATCTCTAATCTTCTGCCGTCAATCTCAAATCAATATTTATATACAATTATAATAAAAAATAATAATAAATTATTTTTTTTTTTGTGATAGTTAAAAGAAAAGAAATGAGAAGATGATCTGAATTAATAATGGAAATCACTTTGACTATAATATTAGTATTACGTATCCAGTATATAGAGAAATGAATATATGCACATACACACAATTTCTTAAAACCCCAAAAAATGACCCAAATAGAAATATATAGTTCTAGTTTTTTTCTAGTTCCCTAAATATTATTTTCTTTTAAATCAAACAGATTCAGGAAATGAGAGAAAAATAAAAAAAATTAAAAATGTTTAATCATTAATAGATCATCTATTTATTGCAAGAGAGATATAAATCTCTTACTAAATTAAAAAAATAGTAGTTACAAATTATTCAATAATTAAAAGAAAATAAAAAATTATTATTAAGAATAAAACTCTTTCAAAACTCACCTATCAAACAAAAAAAAAAAACATTTGAATATATATAAATATATACATATATCAATAAAATATTATATTTTTTTTTAAGTTAAAATTTTCAACTGTTTACCATCTAGATATAATTATGTAAATTCTATTTGAAAAATTATTTATTTTTTAAATATATGCAATCAAATCTTACAAATATAAAGAAAAAATATTAATAAAAATAATATACTTTTTTCTTTTTTTATCTCTTTTCTAAATAAAATATTAATATTTTATTTGAAAATTTATTTTTAAAAAATATATCCAATCAAATCATACAAACGAAAAAAACAATATTAATAAAACGAATATATTTTCTTTCTTTTTTATATATATATATCCTAAAAGAATTAAATATTTAATAAATAAAATACAAAATAATTTTCAAATGTCTCATTTTCATATATATTTATTAAAAATAAATTTAACAAAGATAAAACTTAAAGATTTTAAAATGTCTAATTATCTATATGCATTTATTTAAAAAATAATTTTTTATTCATTAGGAGGCCTGATAAATCGAAACAACACTAGGGCTATTTAACAAGAAATAACCCTCCGCTCACCAAATTGGTGAAAACACTTGTGATCGAAAAGACTTGAACTTAAGATCTCTCACTCCTCACATAAATAAAAAGACAAACAGATCATATATGATTGACTTAAAAAATAATTTTTATAAATATATCTAATTAAATAATATATTATAATTTTTTAATTTACTAAGACTAAGGTTATTTTAGGATATCATAAATTTCATCAAGAACGCTATCAGAAATTCCATTATCTCTCTATTCCTACATTTATATATAGTACAGATCATCACCATGAACATCAATATCACCATGTTCTCCTTGTCATTACAATAGCAACCTAGGTAAAATGAAAATGAAAAAAGTAGTTTAGTTTAGCTGGAGTAGTTTTTGTGGATAGGTGAAAGAGAATAGTTATTAATGATATTTGAACTCTGGAGCCTACTTTAAAGTGGTTTTTTAACAATTAGTTAAGGATTTTACTACAGAAAAATGCAACTTTATTTTATGTTCTCGCAATATTAACTGATATATGACATAAAATTTGAAAGTAGGTTGGTTGAATCTGACGTTAAATAAATTGGTACGAAAAGGACCACAACCAATGGCGGAGCTAAGACCTTGGAGTCAGGGAGGATATTTATGTATAGTATATATGTCTTTTAGTATTAAGAAATTTAAAAATAATTTGAATTATATAATAAAAATCTACCACTTCCATTCATAATACATAAAACAATTATATGATTTTTTTTTAAAAAAAAATATATTTTTCCTTCACATAATTTCATATTTTGAAGCCGCTGAATAATTAGTTTATTATTAATGCATTAAATACATCTCTTTCTATATAAATGATTAAATAATCATTATATTTGATTACACAGACGATTCTTCACAATCTCTATTGTAGAAAATGTTCTCTCAATAGTCGACGTGGCACAAGTAAAACTAATGCTAACTTAATTAGTTAGTATAATAATTAATAAACAATATGCTTCTCGGTTTCAATTTACTCTTGTCTTATAGAAATATCAACTCAACTTTTATGCATTTAAAAACGCACTCAAACTAATTTAATTAATTTGAGGGGATTCACAAATTATAAATATAACATTGTAGAGGTTCATTTTATAAATATATCAATAGTTGATTGGAAAAAATTTTCAAAGTCAGTGGGTGCATGCGCACCTCGTCAACTACATGTGGCTCAGTTGCTAATAATAAGCTAAATTATATTACCTATTCTTGTATTATATTCCTATTCTTGAATCTCTCAAGAGCACTGATAGCTGGCGCGACTCGTTCCACAGCACGACACATATTCTACAATTGTCGTGGGCCACTGTTAGACAGTTGTATAACATAATGTATATGTAGTGTGATAGGATAGTATGTACAGTTCTCTTCAAAACATATGGTAAAATAGACAATACAACGATGACAACATTTGGACATGACATCAACAACGTGTTTGAAGAAAACATGTGTTTTGCCTCTATAGCACGTGGAACTATAATTATAGGAAGCTTACCGTCTAGCTAAGAATTAACACCATATATATATTTCAAAAAAAAAAAAAAAAAAAAAAAAAAAACCATATATGTGTATGTTCTAAGAACCGGACCGCTCAGTGAACTGATGAAGAGAGGAGTTTACTGAACCGGAATATTTGACTGGGTTTAATACTGTTCAACCGAATTTTTATCTATAATATTTTTAAATATATTTATTTAATGAAATTAAAAATATAGGTTAAAAAAAATTTTGAACTCAAATAAAAAATATTTTCAAATTTGATTTTTACAAAAAGAATAAAAATTGCTAAATCACTAAAAAAAAATAAAATATGAATAAATTTTAAATTAAAAAATTAATTAATTACCATGAAATATATTATTAATTTTCATTTAATTAACATATTAGGAATTTGGGTATAGAAATAAAGAGGCACAAAAATATAAAAATCAATAGGCCCAATTTTAAGAGGCCTAAATTTTTAAAAAAGCCCACATTTTCTGGAATAATTTAGAAATTGAAAAATCGGTTTAGTTCATTGGTTTTAGCCAGTTTTTATCGGTTCAAGATGATTTTTGAACATTCGATTTTCCTATACAATCCGGACCGGACCACAATCCGTTTCCTAGTCAAATCGGCCGGTCTTCCGGTTTCAAAACTATGATATATACATAAGAATTATGATTAACAGAAATGATTAAATTTGATAAAGTTATTATCCTTAAGAAATTATTAGTTTGATTAATTATATTGATTTTCTACTTAATATTTAAAAATTTATTATTACAACAAGAAAGAATATATTGAACTTCTAATATAATTTTTTTTTAAGAATTTTCATTTTAGTTTTTTTTTTGAAACAAGAATTTTCATTATAGTTAAATGTCATATACTTAAAAAAAATTTATTATTGATAATAATAAAATATTTATTTGATTCCTAATCGATGAAAATCAGAAATATAATCTGGATAAAACATATAAAGCCACATTATATATTAGTAATATCTGCATAGATATGTTAATAGGCATTAAAGCATTATTGAAAAATAATAAATTATAGGTTACAAAAGTTAGAGGTGAGGTTATCGTTTTTTGTTTTGATTTTCCTGAAAAGAATCGAATCGAATAGGCTTGGTTGATTTTAATAAATCAGTTTTCTTTATTTAACGTGTTCATTAATCCTCGAAAAAAGGTTCTCTTCCTTTAGTAAGAGTTTTATTTTTAGAGTCGCCACCTTTATTAGGAAAAATTCTCAAATTAGTCTTTATTAGGAAAAATTCTCAAATTAGTCAATTCTTTGGAATCGACTAATATGGTTTTAAACCAGAGACAGGGTCCGAGAGTTAGGTACGATAAGGAAAGATGTTAGGCACCTATATTGCCCGGTTAAACCGGCCTCTTAATTGTCCAACAATTCATAATTCACTAAATAACACAATTAACTAAAAATGAGATGTAAAATAGTTTTGATGCAATTTTGGAAAACATGTCAATTGAGCATTTTAATGGAACTTAAAATTAAACATCCAAAAGAAGGGAGGTGAGGAGAAAAGAATACATATCACTTCTATAGTACATTCTACCCAATGCCTTCTAAAATTTTCAAACCCATAATTATTACAAATAAGCAACAAATGAGACCCATTAAGATCTCTTACACTTTGCCGTATAACATCAAAACAAAATAACAACATCCATACAATATAATCACAACATAAACATCATTTACAGGATTAAAATCATACATCCACTAACACTAAACTTTCATTCATTCACAAATGATCAAATGATGCATGTTCTAATTACAATAATACAATAATACAATAATAATCATAATATATTAAGTTAAGATGCATAAATTTAAGAGACGGAATAATAAAGTGCTTGAAAAGTAAAGGATAGTAATTAAAAGGCAAGAATCTAAAGGATTGAATAAGACTTAAGTTCATGGCCTTGATTTTCATCATGAATAATGAACAAATACACCAATCATTACTCTCAATCTTGTTAATTATTGTATATTTGATCCATTTATGGATAAAAATGCATTCCAAACCACTTAAGGTTGGAGCTTTGCCACTAGATCTCCATATTGGGGCCGTTTTATTGATTGTTTACATTCTGAACCTCTGAAATAAAGGGCCTAACTCCACAGGGGCAGTGGCGTACGCCACATAAGTGTGGCATGCACCCCACGTAGTGGCGCAAGGCCCTTCCCAGATCAGGAAGGCTTCAGGCAAGAACAGAGTCAAACATGGGATTCTGGGTTGAAGTGGTGCGAGCCACAAGCTTGTGGCACACGCCACACGGAGTGGCTTGCGCCATTAACTTTGGTCGTGTGTCATAGAGGCACAGAAGACTCCCCTTGGTTGATCCCAGATTTCCCTCATAACCAGACTCAAGATAGGTGCTTAAACACCAAAAAAGAAAGAGAAAAAGATGGAGAAATGAGTTAAAGGCTCTTAGGTATTACCTTTTTTAAGATTTACTCAAAGTTTTGTGCAAAAGAAGGATGAAGAGACCCAAATGTTAGGTTCTTGATCCAATGATCCGAGATTGAGACTGAATAGATGTGTTTTTGGGAATTCTAATAGATACTTAAGGGTTTTTTGATTAAAGATCAATGAGTCACTACCTTAGAACAAATGGAAACATAGGCTTCCTTTAATTTCCAGGTTGAGTTTTCAAAAATCAATAGTTTTCCTTAAATGTCTCCAAAATCCACCCTCTAAACACACCTTCAATGCCCATTTATAGGCAAATGGAGGTGGGTGGCCCCATTTTAGGGTTGACATGGCGAAATGCCACTGGTGAGCCTTGTAACAGGGTCGGACCTATTTTTACCGAATCCGATCGGGTGGCATACAAATCGAGGTGGTGCACGCCGACGTACTTTTCAAGCCCAATTTCTTTGCGAAACTCTCGGTAACCCAAAAAAGTAAAAATGGTTAAACACATGTATAATCCCTATCCAAACTTATGTAAAAAATGGTTTATCATCATTGAACTTTTAGGGGCAAAATTT
This sequence comes from Jatropha curcas, assembly GCF_041381405.1. Lineage (NCBI taxonomy): Eukaryota > Viridiplantae > Streptophyta > Magnoliopsida > Malpighiales > Euphorbiaceae > Jatropha > Jatropha curcas. The sequence continues at coordinate 6,129,542 of NC_143155.1, forward strand.
GAGCGTCTACAGTTTGCCCCCACTTTGATGATATTTAACTTTTTTAGCAAGATGTCATAAAAGTGTAAAGTAGACACGGAAGTAAGAAATATTTACCTGATTTGTGTTCTTTGAATGACTTGGATGGATGAAGTGCGCCATTTTGGCAGCTTTATTGATGTAAGTTGCCAGTTGGCAATTGTTGGGCAGACGAATTACGTCATGATATTGTTGGCAACTTCTGCAGCTATCTGTGCCAAATAGTGAATTTGATAAAATGTTTTGCGCCAAACAACGGCTTTGATAAAGTGCTGTGCGCCAAACGACAGCTTAAAGTTTGAAATGCTCCACTGTGGGTGGTTGTCCTTTGGACGGGGAAGAGCGGAGGAGATGCGCCGTGGTGGTTGTGGGTGGCTTTTGTAACTGTCTGTGGCAAACGGCAACTTTCGTGAAATGCTATGTGCTAAACAATGGCTTTGATAAAGTGCTGTGCACCAAACGACAACTTAAAGTCTGAAATGCTCCAGTATGAGAGGTTGTCCTTTGGATTGTGAAGAGGGGAGGAGATGTGCCATGGTAGTTGTTGGTAGCTTCTGTGACTGTATGCGCCAAACGGCGGCTTTGATAAAGTGTTGAGCGCCGAACGACGGCTTAAAGTCTAGAATGCTCCACTATGGGAGGTTGTCCTTTGAACGGTGAAGAGCGAAGGAGATGCGCCATGGTAGTTATTGGCGGCTTTTGCGACTGTCTGCGCTAAACGACGGCTTTGATAAAATGCTATGTGCGAAACGGTGACTTTGATAAAGTGCTGTGTGCCTAACAGCGGCTTAAAGTCTGAAATGCTCCACTGTGGGAGGTTGGCCTTTGGACGGTATCTTCTTTGAAGGGCTTTGGATGCGCCACTTGGGATGGCTTTGGTGAACCACATGGGACGACTTAGGTGCAGCACTTAGGAGGGCTTCAGTTCTAAAATGCTCCACTTTGGGAGGTACTTGGCGAAAATAAATTTTCTGATAGGAAAATAGGCCTTAGGCCGATGGTTAGAGTTAAGAATTTCGTATTTAGGCCCAGAAAAGCATGCACTTGTGAGCGTAATTTTTCATAAAAATGCGTGAATTTATGTGTTTTCATATGAATTTATGTGTTTTTGTGTGTTTTTGCGTGAATTTGTGTTTGTTCATGTGAATTTATGTGTTTTTGTGTTTTTTTTGTGTGAATTTATTAAAGATCATGTTGTGCCATGCAAAACAAGGCGACTTACTTGTGGCCAACGGTGTGTTGCCCCTTCTTAGGCGGCTAGTTATTGATGGGTTATCGGAGGAGAGACCACTCAAGTCAACCTATCGATCATTTCGCTCGGGACTTCATCCACAAGCTTTCTTCGGCGCCTTTGGTATTAGGTAGCAAAAGGGCTTTGATGCGATCCATTAAGTATGAGAGCTGGTCACAACTAATGGACCTTTGGGCCAAACTGGGCTCAAAGGCAGAAGTTAGGCCTATAGGCCCATTAGCCTTTATAAAAGGTGCAAGTGACATTCATTTGTCACTTTGAACCTAAACAACCAACTTTCCGTGCAAGTTCTCTCTTTTCCTCCTTTTGCAACTAAAACTCATGGCTGTTGAGCACGTTGTGGACTAGCTTCCCGGTGATGCTGTGATCGATCTCGTGTCTCAACCCATGAGCCATGGAATGAAATTATGGGAATTTATTCTAGACGCAAGAACTACGATCATCTTATGGAATGATTTGCCCAGCTACCTTTGCTGGGGCACATCTGAGGTATTTTAGAACTTTTTTCTTACATTTTCTGTATTATAAGACTAGAAACATGCAAATATTAGATTAGAAATAAAAAACTAGGTTGAAATTTACCTTTTGGGCGTTTATGGGCATTTTTGGGCTATGGAGTGTGCCGCTTTCTTATCTGTTTGGCTGTGCTGTAGCTTTATGGCGTACTCCAGAGCACTAGTGGTGCACGCCACTTGAGCAGTGGCTTGCACCACTACTTAGTGGCTTGCACCATAGTACTATGAAACATCTATATTTGTCATTTTTCGTCGTTTTTCTTGCTTACCTACATCAAAACATGAAATACATGTGCCTTTGCACTTTATTAGTATACTTATAGTGATTTATTTTGTAGAAGAGCACGAAGTGTGGGAAATCTGGTGGCAATGCCTATGCGGCTGCGAGTGGTTCAACCGGCTACCTGTGCGGGTCTAGGATCGTACCCGAGAGGCGGGCTTTGGCTATTTTGTCGATACTCTTCCCCAGGTGTAGGGGCGGACCCTGTCCTCTAGTATTTTGGTGTTGATGGAGTAGTGGATGGATGTTACCCACACTTTCCATCTATCGTTCGACGATATGACTATTATGCCAGTCAACTTTGCTGCCATCACTAGGCTTCCTTTCGGAGGGCAGTCAGTTATTTTTTATGATTAGTTGAGGACTTTGGACTGTTCGGGTTTGTGGGCGAGTCTCCGAGCTGCTATTGGGATGGAGCCCACCATCACCGATAAGAGGGTGTGTTATGAGAGCATTATTTCTCGTTATAAGAAGATGTCTTGAGAGTGCGTGGAGGAGTTGGATGTGGTTGCACGGGCCTACCTCTTCTATATGCTGTCAACTACCTTATTTACTAACCATGGTAACAACGCGGATTTAGCACTGGTGCCTCCCCTTCAGGACTTGGATGTGATGAGGCAATTTAACTGGGGAGCTACTATGCGTCCGTGGAACGCACCTGAAGGTCGGCTACCAGCGTGTTATTGAGGTACAAAATCACATCTGCTTTGATGCTTTTTGTTCTTTTCTGTTTTAGTATTATTATTTCACTTATTCATTGATTTCTGCTTCATTTTTTATACAGATTTGGCCTTGTGAGCATCGAGTCCTACCCATTCGAAGCCTGTATGTCTTTGACATTGATATCAATGCGAGGTCTTTTCCTTGGGGTTGAGCATGGAGGTTTGGCCGGAGGTATGCTCATACTACCTCAATGTCTGAATGTTCCGGCAGCTACTGAACAGTCTTACCTGGGACCAGGTAAGTTGTTATCTCTCACTACTTTTGTTTTTCTTTCTTTTCTTTTCTTTTTCTTTGTTTTTGATTCTTTTCTTTTTATTTTCTCTTTTCTCTTTTTTCTTTTTTCTTCTCTTTTTTATAACTTTGCAGATAGAGAGGTACCCATGGGGGAGGTGGTTGCATATCCCGATTTCATCCAGGTGACAATCGGGTACTAGCATAGAAGGCTTCTCCTCCCTGGTTTATTTTACAATATGTACTACCTCAGGGAAAGGGTGTATGAGTGGGAGTTTGGCCCAGACCGAAGGAGAATACCTCACGATGTGCCTTATTATATGCTATCCACCAGATCCATTCGGCTTGAACAGGACATTGCTGCTTCGCGGAGGGAATTGGTTTCTCGCAGATCACTTGGCCGCTTTTGTGCCTGGTGCTTATGCGATTTTTGTGAGGACCCAGCTCTTGTCCATGTCCCTCCACCAACCAAGTTTGATCCTTTTGTCAAGGTGGAGGAGCTTGACCGAGGACAGGGCGATGCCCAACTCAGGTGAGTTTAATCCCCTTTTATTTCGTTCCTGGCTTTGCCCTAGTGTCTTTTCTTCTTATTCACCGACTGTGCTTTATCCTTGTGGTTGCAGCAGCGTGGCAAGCACAAGCCAGAGCACGGACCCGGCACTTCCTTCTCTTTCATTTGGAGCGCACAGGGCAGCCAACACAATGCATGCTAGAGACCCATCTCGTGAGCCCATACTAGGTGTCTCCTTCGGGCTTCACCATGTGAGTATTATATGCTCTTTATGCTGATAACTCTTCTTTTATTATTTCACCCTCCTACTAGTTGCCCCTGTCTTTTACTGTAGGTGATTATTGCCGATTATAATGAGGTGTGCCAATTGTATGAAGCAGAGCGCCTCAAGTTAGTAATGGTGAGGCTCCCTGACGAGCATGTATCTGTAAGTATAAAAATAACAACACAAAGAAAATACGCAGTGCACATGCCATGTATGCATGAAATGCAATTACTAATGTCTATGAATGTATACAGAGAGAAAGCTTATTTTCCTCTTTCTAGACAAAGCTCACTCAAAAAGTTCCCCAAACTTCTCATTTATTCATTCTTCATGGATCGGTCCTTAGTGCTCGCTTTTGAAGCATTGTTCTGCAGTTTTAGCCATGAGGATTAGGATTTATTATCTCCTTTCAAACTCAACGGGTTGATCTACTATTGGAACATTCGAGTTCAACTTGGATTGCTGCAATGGTTTATTTATCATTTTGATCCTTCAGACAACTTATTTCACCACAACGACTTTGAGATCTGTCCATTGTTTGAAGAATTCAGCATTATTTTTAGGAGAATACCCATAATCGAAGAAGTTCCTATGGTGCTCCGGTTAGACATTGACCCTGCTTCACTGATTCTGCCTGTTTTCGATTTCTCGACTTATGAGATTGCATCTTATGACTTTGGAGCTGATGCCTTTCCTCTACTACCGTTTGTAGATCATGCATTGAGTGTGGACCGTACCAGCTCGTATTGGCCTTCACTTATCTGTTTCTGCATTTTGAGTTAGTACTTACTACTTAGTGGTATTAATGGCTATGGCAGCCTTAGGCTGGTGCCCATAGTTGAGCAGATGGCTGGGCGACGCATGCCTTTTCCATTTATTTTGGCTGAGACTTTTAGTTGGCTGGGAGAGCATGCTCGGGACTTTAGCTTGATACTTGGTTCCTTTGGGGAGCTCATTTCTATATATATATATATATATATATATATATATATATAGATATGCTCTAACTTTTGCTTAATCAACCCTTAAGGGTTTTCGACTTAACGAGCTTTTTTTTTTTTTTTTTTAGATGCATTTGCAGTTGTGGGCTTATGAGAAGCTGTAGGTGATGGATCCACCATCGGACCATTTGATTCTCGATTATAGATCGCAAATCTATGTCCATTCTGATGGGGAGCCCGTTTATATATATATATATATGCTCTAACTTTTGCTTAAGCAATCCTTAAGGGTTTTCGACTTAACGAGCTTTTTTTTTGGATGCATTTGCAGTTGTGGGCTTATGAGAAGCTGTAGGTGATGGATCCACCATCGGACTATTTGATTCTCGATTATAGACCGCAAGTCTATGTCCAATGCCACTGTCATTTGATTACCGAAACTGTTGAGGACTAGCGTTATCTTTCAGTATCTTACTGCCGAGAGAGTCAGATGGACTTACCCCTAGTGGTATATAGAGCGAGTAATAGTTTCTTCTTACATGCTCTGTGTGCCCTTGTGTGGGTTGATCATGGCAGTGGCTTATTTCCCAACCATGTAACTAAGCAATATGGTCATCATTAGGCTATTCCTGACTACACTCAGTTTGAGGGCGACCTTATTACTCAGTGATTTCTGTTTTGCTTTATTTCCACCTGGCATAGTCGCACGATAGTACCCATTCTGATGTTGCTGATACCTCTCTTCTTCAGACTTGTACCGCTTGTGGCTGCAAGCTTATTCTAGAGTCGGTGTTGATTCGGAGTCGAATGATTTGTTAACTACTAGATTTCTGTTAGGACTTGGCATGTAGATACTCTTATCTTGCTTTCTAATGAAATGTACTAAACAATTATTGATAGTGCAATTATATGTATGTATGCACTTATTATGAAATGTCTTTTTGCTTGGAAATGCTTCACATGTTTCCTATTATTCTATTTCGTTATTGTAAATTCACATCATTTGCATATCAACATAAACTTATCACAACAAGCTTTAAATTAATAAGAATACAAAATGTGAATTTATTAATTGGGCTTTCCCATAAATATTTCAAGTCATACATAAAATTTCTTCAATCTATCTACATTGACTGGTTCAGTAAATTCATTGCCTTCCATGTCTGATAAATTCATTGCACCTTTGGAAAACATTTTCTTGATAAAAAAAGGACCTTCCCAATTAGGCTTGAACTTCCTCCTCGGGTCATGAGTGTTTGGCCGTATCTGTTTCAGAACCAAATCCCCCTACTCTGAGTAGCTTTGGATGAACTCTCTTGTTGAAGTGCTTAGCTATTCTCCTTTTATATAACTGATCCATAAATCAGGCATTAAGCTTCTTTCCATCTCGGAGTGCTAATTCCAGATATTGATCTCTACTCGTTGACATTTTGGAACCTTAGATTCCATCATTATGTACAAGGACTACACTTCTATTTCCGTTGGTAACACAACTTCCATTATAGGGACTAGAGAATAAGGAATTGCCTCATTCTCATATTTGGCAGTGGTCCTATAGCCCCATAAAGCATACTGTAGCTTGCTTGCCCAATCATGATGATTCTCTACCAGTTTCATTAGTATCTTCGTGATGTTTTTATTTGCGACTTCCACTGCCCCATTAGCTTACGGCGATACGGTGAAGATTTATGATGCTCAATTCCATATTTTTCTAACAGTGTCTTTGCTTCTACTTGGAACTAAACTCAATTATCTGTCACTAAATGATGGGGATTCCATATCTGCAGATCAGGTTCTTTTCAATGAATTTGACCATTTGCTTGGTACTGATGTTTTTAAAAGATTTTACTTCAACCCATCTTGAGAAATAGTCCACCGGCACCACATGAATTCTTATCCATTGGAAGTAGGTGGTGAAATTTTGCCAATGATATCTATTCCCCAAGCTGCAAATGGCAATGGCGAAATAGAAGGATGTAATTCTGAAGGTGGAATGTGACTGAGGTCTCCGTGAATTTGGCATTCGAAGCACCTTTTAGTAAAAGAAATACAATCCCTTTCCATGGTTGACCAAAAGGATCCCTATCTGAGGATTTTATTTACTAGTGCTTTTCCGTTCATGTGGGTACTGCAAACCCCTGCATGGATCTGTTCCATAATCCCTTCAGCTTCTTTCCTTGATACACACCTTAACAATACCTTGTCTGACATTCTTTTGCACAACTGACCGTCTAAGATTGCAAATTGTAACGCCAAATGTTGTATAGCTCTTTTGTCGTCTTTAGTAGCTGAATTTAGATAAATCCTCTTAGTCATCCATTACAGGACATCATAAAACCATGGTTGATCTTCTTCCTCGATATCCATAATCCTTTCTCCTTCATAACACGGGATGCTACCCGGAGAAATCATAAATAGTTTCTTAGGCATTATTGAAATCTCTTCCCAGGCTAATGTTAAATTAGCCAAAGCATCTGGTACTCAGTTGTTCACTTTGCTTGTGAGTGTGAAGGTCACTCCTTTGAAGTTCTATTTATAATGTGCAGGTAGTCCATATAAGGTTTCAACCTATCTTCCTTGACTTCCCAATTTCTGTTAGCGTGCTCGATTACTAGTTTTGAATCATAAATAAACTCAACTTCTTTAGCTTTAACTGCAATCAGAGCATCCAACCCAAATAAGCAGGCTTCATATTCTTCCATGTTATTCGTAACCATAAACCGTAATCTCTTCAGGATTGGGATAACTTCTCTTTGCGGAGATTCTAACAAGACACCTACTCTGGCTCCTTTACTGTAAGTTGAACCATTAAAGTAGAGTTTCCATCCTTTCTTTTTCTATCAAGTTCAAATGTTCATCGGGAAAATAAATCTCCCATTGCTCATTGTCTTCAACTGGATGTGCTTGAAAGTGTACAACTGCTTGTCCTTTGATGATTTGCTTCGTGGTATACTCAATATCAAATTCTGATAAAATGATAAACCATCTTGCTAGCTTCCCCACCAGTGCTAGTGTTCCATACACATATCTGACCGAATCCATCCTTAAGACTGTTATAGCTTATAAGACTAAAAGTAGTGTCGAAGCTTTCTGGTTGCCCATACCATTGCTAATCAAGTTCTTTTAATCAAATTATATTTTTGTTCATTATGAAGAAGCTTGGTTTTGATGGGCAACACTCGCTCCATTAACTTGTTCTAACATGGCTCCAATTCCAGCATCTTCCACTGTCAATTACAGAATTAAGGGTTTCCCTGGTTTTGATGGGCAAAAAACCATGGACTTAAAAAATATTCCTTGATTTTATTAAAAGCTATCTGGCAGTGATCGTTCCAATTTACTGGTTGATCTTTCCTTAACAGCTTGAAGATTGGATCACATACTATAGACAACTTTGACATAAACCTGCTGATATACTGAATCTTTCCCAGAAAGCTTCTCACTTATTGTTTTGTCTTGGGCAGTTCCATTTCTTGGATAGCCTTAATCTTGTCAGGATCACTCTCTATTCCTTTCGGCCCTACTATGAATTCTAGCACTTTCTTGGAGGTTACCTCGAATACACACTTCTTCTGGTTCAGCCGTAGGTTGTATTTGATTACTCTGTCCATGAACCACTCCAGTGCTGCAAGATGCTCTTCTAGTGTCTTAGTCATGGCAATCATATCATCAACATAAACTTCTAACTCCTTATGGATCATGTCATGAAATAATATAGTAGTCATCCTTTGGTAAGTAGTTTCGGTGTTCTTTAAGCCAAATGGCAACACCCAGTAGTAGAAAGTTTCGAACTTTGTCACAAATGCTGTCTTGAACTTATCTAATAATGTCATGAGAATTTGATTATACCCTACAAATCCATCCACAATAGAGTCGCATCCCATCATCACTGCACCGTCTATCAGGATACTGATATGAGGGAGAGGAAAGTCATCCTTCGGTGATGCTTTGTTCAGATCTCTATAATCCACATACGTTTTGACTCGTCCATCCTTCTTGAGAACTAGGACTATATTCGCTAACCACTCTGGATAGTGAACCACTTCTAGAAATCCGACGTCTATCTGCTTGGTCACTTCCTCTTTAATTTTCTCAGCCCATTACTTCTTCTCTTCTGTTTCACTTCCTTTTTGTCCATGAGTAGACTTCGAAATTTTGTGTTTAACTCTAGCGTTAGGCTTGATCTAAATAATAAAATTCCGAGATTATCTTTTGTACCAATATTAAATTTAAGCATGCATGATGAGTTAATGTCAAATATGTGCATGTGCTTATCTACTTGATGAATGGAACCATCAAGAAAGACATCAAACAAGTAAGCAAAATTAAAGTTCATTCCATTGAAAAGCGTCAATAGTTCATTACAGTCAGATTCATCCTTAACAGAAATTAACACATTATAAGGTGTCTCAGCTTCTTCAAAGCTTTCCTCTATACAGGCCTAGATCATTTGGAGCACTTAATCCGCAGGGTCCTCTTCTTCCTTCTCGGTGCTTACCTTCTTATTACCCTCTTTCTATTCTTCTTGTTGGGCAGCTTGTCCCTCTTTCTTCTCCTCTTCCTTGGCCGCTCTTGGCCCCTCAACCCCCTTTTCTTCAGGTTCTTTCCTCTTCTTTCTTCTGTTCTTCAAACTCTAGTCCTCTAGGCTCAACCACCAGGATTTTAATTACATCCACAAAGATCTCTAGACCTGGGTATATTCTTCCTTTGTGCTCGAATGGCTCTATCAGCAAATATGGAGAGGAATGGTCACTCGAACAGATGAAATGTGCATCCATGTCTAACCATCCATTTGGCTTCTTAGATGTGCTTCCAAGTGTATATAACCCAAGCCTAGGTGGTCCCTCTGGGTGTGAATTTCAGGTAGTTTTGTAATGCCTTGTTGGTTCTTTCCAAGTCCTTTCCCTTCCTCAAAATTCATCTTCTTCATGATGTTGGACACAGTGGGCCCCACGTTAGTGCTTAGGACTGTAATTTGAAATCCAGTCCACGAGAGGATGACCTGCTTATCAATGTTCAGTGTGGCTACACTTCTCTCACTTGCAGTAGAAATGACGATGGCTTCAACATTGAATGGAAACTTAACCTTTTGGTGTAGCGTTGACCGCACACCTCAGAATGAATGGTACCATAGGCGCCGGAGTAATAAGGCAAATGTAGGGGGAATGTCTATAATAATAAATTCCGTTTCCTTCTCAATTGGCCCCATTTTAACCATTGTTTTTAATATGCCTTCCACTTGTCTCTTGGAGTCGTCATAAGATTCTAAATGAGACACTTCCATCTTGAACTTTGAAAGAAGTTTCAATAGACAAATGTTCGAAGCTGATCCATCACCAATCATATCATTTCCTATGATCTTGCCTCTTACTTCAGCCTTTATAAATAAAGCCTTAGTGTTTGATAAGTGTTATTTTTATAGTATTTTTAATAGAGTTTTTATTAGGATTTTTAGTAGTTTTAAGTACTTCAAGTAGTTTTTATTTAGCTTTATTTATAATTTGTTCAAAGTTTCCTTGAATCATAATTCACTTGATCTTAAGGAGATTTGTAGGATTTTGGCACAAAAAAGAGCAAAATAAAGCAAAACACTCAGGCTCTAGCACGCCCTACCCGTGCACATCAGCACACCCATGCTGGATTCAAGGAAAATCAAGTGAAGACTCAGACTCTAGCATGCCCCAGCCGTGCTATCTGGCACGCTCGTGCCAAAAGAGGACATAAAACCAAAAGCGTGCTTACCTAAGCACGGCCCATGCTGCATTCTATCTTGGAGACTTAGAGCCTAGCATGCTCTAGCCGTGATATATGGCACGCCCCTGCCACAGATTTTTCTCTAAACGTGCCCCTGAGCATGGCCCGTGTTGAACCATCCTTAGAATCAAGCTCCGGCACGCCCAGCCCGTGCTAAAAATCAAGTGTTGTTTTGAGTCGAAAACACCAACCAGTCCCTACCACTTGCATGGGCCCACCTGAGATATTTTCTTGACGTGCAAATCAAGTTCTAATCCTACTTAGGCGCATGAGAGAATCCTAATTGAGAAGAAATTCAAAGCCTAAATAGTTTCCTATTTCAAAAAGATTTCTTACTTAATGAAAACTCTATTTCCTAAACGAAGTTGGATTTTCTCCCAGGAAGTCTATATAAAAAGGGAACAAATTCATTGTAGAGATATCTAGTTTTACCATCTTTGTTCAATTGTTTTCTCTCTCTCTCTCTAAGACTTCAAGCATTCAAGGTTTGTGTCAAGATTCAAGGAAGCCGTCCATGTTATTTGTTGATTAGTTTTTATTTCTAAACTCTTAATCTTGTTTTTACTTTTCAATATTCACATTGATTATGGAATTATTTTCAAGTTTAATTAAGTTTTATTTAATTACTATGTCGAACTAAACTCTCATACTAGGGATTTGATGTAGCTTAATTTCTTTTCCAATTTATAATATTAGATTTATTTTTCTTTGTTCAAAGTATACTTTATTATTGAACTTAATGCTTCCTGGCAGAGTTTCTCCCTTGGATTTATTTATTTTATTATTCACTATCGGGAGAAGGATTTTTGATAGGAAAAAGGTAATAAATTACATAAGAATAATAATTTGATGCGGAAGCTATATGGTTTGACTCATGGGGGTTTTCATAAGTTAATGACCTTAGGTTATGAATTCACAAAACAAACCATTGAACTTAATGATTTAATTCATGTTTGATTGCGTTATTGGAAGATAAGTAATTAGACCGGGTTAAAATAGTTAACAATACATCAGGAGAGCTTGTTAGTGATTTTAGGGTTGTTTCCCTACTTAAACAATTAAAATTGATTAATGAACTAATAAAATAAGTTGGATAGAATTAAGTGAAGTCAAAATCCCTAGTAGTTTTTAAACCTCGATCTTTTAATCAAAAATTGCTTTGTTTGATTTCTTTTATTCTCTTTTTTTTTTTGTTGAATTTAATTTCTTAAAATAAATCCTCTTATTGCCGTTTAAATAATAATAGGTTAATATAATTTTGGTACTTGGTGTACAATCCTCATGGTAGCGATACTCTATTCATTCTATATTACTTGTTGCGATTTTGTACACTTGCGAAAACCACTGTCAAATTTTTGTCACCGTTGCCAAGGATTGGCATTACCAATATCAATACTAATTACCCTATTATTAATTTAGACATTTATTCTTATTTTTAATTTTTTTTTGAAGATTATTTTAGGTGTTTATGCAAAGAAGATCAGGTAGAACTGCACCTTTGATTTTTGATCCAGAAATCAAAAAGACTTGTCGTAGGAACAACGCTGCTAGAAGAGCACGTGAGAGCAAACAAGGATAGCAAGCAAATATAGCTGATGAAGTCAACCCAGAGGACGGACCTCAACCTCATGTCCGCACCCTGTAAGATTACACAACTCCTTCTCTTAATGGAGCAACCTCAAGTATCACTAGGCCTAGGGTGGAAGCTAACAATTTTGAAATTAAACCTGCAATCATTCAAATGCTTTCCACCTTAATTCAACATGGAGATCTGCCTAGCGAAGATCCTAATGCCCATATCACGAATTTCATTGAGATTTGCGATACTTTCAAACAAAATGGAGTTTCTGAGGATGCCATAAAATTAAGACTCTTTCCTTTCACTCTAAGGGATAAAGCACATTCTTAGTTACAATCATGCCCTGCTGGAAGTTTTAGAACATGGGAGGAATTAGCTCAAAAATTTTTGGCAAAATTCTTTTCATTTTCAATGACCACAAAGCTGGGCAATGAGATAGTGACCTTTGTCCACCATGACCAAGAGAGTTTGTATGAAGCTTGGGAGAGATTTAAGGACCTACTGAGGAAGTGCCCATACCATAGCTTGCCCAAGTGGTTATAGGTACAAAATTTTTATAATGCATTGTCTTCTAACATAAAGATTACTCCAGATGCAACTGCAGGTGAATCTTTTGAAAGAAAAGAAATTAATGAGGCATATGACTTGATAGAAGAGATGGCAAGCAATAGCCATTATCAAAGCAACTCCAAAAGGAAGAAGACTTTAGGAGTTTATGAGATTGATGCCATTACCGCACTCAATGTCAAGGTAGACAATATGGTAAGGAAGTTGGACTTATTGACTACTAACTCGGTTAATTCTATTGTGCAAGCATGTGACAGGTGTAATGGGCAACATGGGATTAGAGAATGCATGTTAGATTCTTTAAATCTACAAAATTTGGAGCAAGTAAACTATGTGATGAATCAAGGAAGGAAGAATTACCCGTATTCTAACTCTTATGATAACAAGTTGAGGAATCATCCTAATCTTTCTTATGGGAATCCAAACAAGGCCTTGAATGCACCACCAGGTTTTCTGCCTCAAGAGAAAAAGACTCATGATGATCTCCTTACTGGCCTCTCTAAATCTCACATGGACTTTATGAATGAAACTCAGGAAAACAATTGCGATAAGGAACTTGGAGATTCAATTAGGACAGCTTGCAAACATGATGGCTTCCCGACCTCAAGGTACATTACCTAGTAATACTGAAAAGAATCCTAAAGAACAGATACAAGCTATCACCTTGAGGAATGGCAGACAATTGGAAGATTCAACTAGAAAGGAGGAAGAGAAGGAAGAGCAGAAAAAGATCCCCATGATTGACCTTGAAGAGAAGGAGGAAGTAAAACCTTATGTTCAACCTGTTCCTTTTCTTCAAAGGTTAAAGAAAACACAAGACGAAAAGAGTTTCCTCAGGTTTCTTGATGTCTTCAAAAAGCTTCAAATCAACATCCCTTTTTCTGAAACCCTTACTCAAATGTTCAATTATGCAAAGTTCTTGAAGGAGATCCTGAGCAAGAAAAGAAAGATCGATGATCAAGAAAAGAAAGATCGATGATCAAGGAACGGTAATGTTAACAGAGGAGTGTAGTGCAATCATTCAAAATAAATTGCCTCAAAATTAAAAGATCCAGGAAGTTTTTCTATCCCTTGTAATATTGGAAATCTTGATTTTGAAAAAGCTTTAGCAAATTTGGGTGCTAGCATTAATCTTATGAAGTTTTTAAGATACTAGGGATGGGAGAGCTGAAACCAATAAGGATGTCTCTACAGTTGGCAGATCGATCAATCAAATACCCAAGAGGGATTGTAGAAGATGTGCTCATCAAGGTAGGTAAATTTATCTTTCCTGTTGATTTTGTTATTCTTGACATTGATGAAGATATGGAAGGATCCTTAATCCTTGTGTTGACGCGTGGATTTATGTCCCACCGAACTCGATGATGATATGAGGATAAAGGATGAGGTTTCACAATAAACCAGAAGTGTCTGAATCAAAAATCGAACCAAACCGCCCAAAGGAGCCTGACCCATGTTAGGGCTGCGTCACACAGCTAATACCTGCGTGACGCCACTTCTAGCGGCGTCACGCGGCTCTAACGTGTCTGACACCTTTGGCGCGCGCCCGTGCAGCAGCCTGCACTGTTTATATGGATACGCGGCAGCTGTACGAAAAGTAAGTCGCGTCACGCAGGCTTACGGGTGCGTCACGCAGCTCATACCCGCGTGACGCGACTGCTCTGTCGCCCTAGCCATATAAATACTGCATTACACAGCAAAAACGGGACTTTTTTGAACTCTTCTCATTTTTCTCTCAAAAGACTAAGGCATTTTAAAAGAAAAGAAAACAACTGCGGCTAGGGTTTTCCTCAAAGACTCCAGTGGGTAACTTTGAGGAAGATTAAGCCATTAAGCACATAGATTAAAAAAAAAAGAAAAAGAAAAGGAACATAAAAGAAAGAAAAGAAAGACTGATTATTGTTAAGTTTGGGCGTTGGACATTTCTGGGATCGTGAAGTTTCATCCTTAGACCAACTATATCGTATGCAATCCTCAAACCTGAGGGTTAGGTAATCATCTAATCCATCTTTGCACTTTTAGTTATTTATTTGTGAAAACTTCATTTGTTTAACTTCTTTAGTTAGTTTGGTTTGGGTTAGACTACATTTTGCCCATTTTTGAACGTTTCTGGATCATATTAAACCTCTGTTGATAAAAAAGGACACGTAAAAAGGGGATTTGAATGGTAGTTGCGGACCAGAGCAGCCGCGTCACGCAGCTCCTACCTGCGTGACGCGACTGTTCATGTCCAAAAGTCTTTAATTTAGATCGGACTACCTGCGTGACGCAGCTATTCGCAGACCCATGATACTTTTGTATTTAATGTGATGTTTTGAATGGATAATCAATAAAACTGAGAATATTAATAAGTCGCGAATAATTCTGTCACGCAGCTAGGAGTTCCGTCACGCGACTGTTCTTCATAGAACAGCCGCGTGACGCAACTGTTCCTATTTCCAGTAACATAATAAAAGTTGCGCCACGCGAGCGTTCTTCATAGGATACCTGCGTGACGCGACTGCGCTAAAGTTCCAGGATGAATAAGGGGAGCCGCGTCACGCGACTGTTCCTTATGGAACACCTGCGTGACGCAACTGTCCTAAGAATTTCAATGTATTTTCCTTATTTCACCTTGATTTTATATTATTAACTGGGCTTTAATCTTAATCCAAAAATGATCAATCATGGGCAAACTAAATTTTAATCAAACCAAACCATTTAACTTTTAATGATCTTGAGGTTGTTAGATTTTATTTTTATTATTCATTGTTTATTACCAAATTCGGTTTGTGGCCCGCCTTTAACCATAAGGCAAGAGCGGGTCTTTTATTTTATTTTAGTATGTGTTATGGATGGATGGTGGATGATATATCTTATTTGTGATGAATGCAATGGATGAAAATTGATTGGGACGGTTAAGTAATTTTCCACATAGGAACTCGGTTTGATTCATTCGGGTTGGGTTTAAATAAATTGGCTTTTTCTAAAATAAAATCAATTTAGAAATCGTAGGATAAAAGAGGCCGGTTTTTCCGGGCGTCGGCTTCCAACGGGCCGACGTACCCAATTCCCTTACCTAGAACCTCATTAGTTCGCCTGACCAGTTTTCCAAAATAAAAGGCCTTGAATAAAATGGGTTTAAAATGGAGTCACTTTTACAAAATAAAATCAAAAACGGTCCCATTGCCAAAATAATGGGTGGCGACTTAAAATGTTTTATAAGACCGATTTATTCGGCATCGCACATCCAAAAAGGTTTTATCACTTCTTTTCTAAAATAAAAAACAAAAACAAAATTCTCCGAGGGAAAACAGTTTGGCGACTTCACTGGGGATTTTTGCACCCACTATCCCCGGTTGTTTTTAATAAACAATGTAGTGGTTGCAGTTAGGAATTGACTCTAAAGGCCTACTATTTCTAAATAAAAATTGGTTAGAAAAAGCCGATGGAAAATAGTTAATCGTCCGTATATGCTTTAATTGCTTACATTTTTAGGGTCCTTGCATTCATTCGCATTCCTTTCTTCTCACCTCATTCTACCCGTATCACCCTTCGGTACTGGTGTTAAGTTTGACGATGGATCTAGCCTAGACCATGCGATTTAGGCGCATCCATCCAAAAATTAACATTACTACCAACTGCAAGCCTAGTACCTTAAAGGTGCGTCAAAAGGAGTAGGCCCAACAAAGCTCGAATCCTGTTTGCGGAACCCAGACTTTGTTCAGCCCAATAAGACCGAAACCCATGCATATAGTTGAAAACCTTAGTTACTTCCCCTAAGGTGCACCCGATTCTATTTGCTGTTGTAATGCCGCATTCATTTCCGAGAGTTTATATCGTCAATCTCAAAACCCCCTGTTGGCTGTCGAGATTAGACCAATACCTAGGAAACAGATGTCAGAATTTATACCAATGGAATCCGTGTGTGGGAGAAATAAGGTTGGAAGGCATGCATTTCCCAACTCCCGTTCCCCTGTTTGCTATAAACTGTACATATGTTGTGACATTCATGCACCATGTAACACCTTCCTTTTCAGCCATGCATTAATAAGAGCTAATGTTCGGTATGGACATTTGATCTTGATTTTGAGACCGGATTTCAAATTCGTTATGAATAATATAATGCAATTACTTATAGTGAACTAATACCCAAAAGAAAAGGGAGTTATAAGGGGGTTGCAGTTCTTTTGTATTTCAACATTTCTCGCATTATCTGAAAATTAGTGAGAGATTATAAAATTCTGTAACAAAATAACAGAAAATCCTGCTTGGGACCATATGTTCCAAGGCAAAAAGTAAGGATACAAAATAATAAACAACAAAAATAAAATCCCGCTCGGAAATTCTTTCATTCCGAGGCAAAAGTTAGGGATTTGAGAGAAAATAGTCAACCGTAAATCCAAAAGGAACGATTGGCGACAGATAATGTTTGAAATGTTCAAATACAAAATAAGTTATTGATGCATTATTCACATCGAATTTTCGATCCGGTCGTTGAAATCGAGATCTTATTTCCATATCGGTTTTAGTGCATTAGAAATGCATTCTCCATCCTATGTGCTCTCATTTTCACATGCATACATGCAGGACCCTCTGTAACTCAGAATTTTTCTTGTCAAAATTGATCCTTCTCGGGAAACCACTTTAAGAGTTTGGAATCGGCACCCTGGTCAACGTCTAATCAGAACATCCCCAATCCCCGAATTTGCTCCAGTCAACTCTGTGAATCAGCCCAGTTCATCAGATTCAGAACCCGACTCAGATCCAGTAGAAATGGCGGATAACACAAAAAATGAGACCGGATTTTCTGAAGCTCAGATAAGTGTGAACCCCTCCCCGAATATCAAATGCAATACAAATGCATGTGACTAAGGAAGAAATGCACGTGATGTGTGAGTCGCCACCTTGTTTAATTATTTTCGGGTAAACTAGGAAAAAACCCTAAGTGACTCCAATTTTAATTAACCTAATTACTAGATTAATTAACCTGATGTTTAAGGCACAGTCTGCGAACCCGAGATGGATCCCGAGACTATGTCATGCTGATGAACTAACCATGAGTGAATGCTTTGCAAGGAAGATGATCTAATTGGACCAATGAAAATGTGATTTCGACTTGCCGCTCGGGGTTAAATCCCGAACGTGCCTACGTACTTCCGTTTGAATGGAAGATCAAAGTCAACGTAGTTCGATAGGCCTTCTTTGAAGGGCTTTGAATGGGTATGCTTTATGCATGAGTGTGTGTATGCCTTGTGCATTTTGTTTAGGCTTTTTGCCAAAGAGTTTGATTTTTAGGCATTTGATGCCAAAAGTGTTGATTTTAATGGCTTTTAGCCAAAAAGATTGATTTAGGCAATTTGATTGCCAAAATGATTAATTTTAGGCGATTGTCGCCAAAATGATTGATTTTAAGGCTTTTAGCCAAAAAAGAGTGATTTAGGCAATTTGATTGCCAAAATGATTGATCTTAGGCGATTGTCGCCAAAATGATTGATTTAAGGCTTTCATCCAAAAAAGAGTGATTTAGGCAATTTGATTGCCAAAATGATTGATGATTGGGCGATTGTCGCCAAAATTGATGTTTGGGCTTATTACTGCCAAAAATTGATTGATTTATGGCTTGAAGCCAAAAAGATGGATTTAGGCAATTAGTTCGCCAAAAATTGATTAGGCGATTTGTCGCCAAAGTGATTAAGGCATTTGTGCCAAAATTGGTATTTAAAGGCTTTTAGCCAAAAGATTTATTAATTTCGAGGCATTTTGCCAAAATTTTAATTTAAGCGATTTGTCGTTAAAAGAATAATTAATCTTACTTATTGGCAATTTGTTTGCCAAAAGTAATTAATTGAACTGCAATGTAGGCAATTTGTTGCCAAAACATGATTGATTAAAGCTTTTAGCCACAATTATTGATTAATTGGACTTAAGCTGAAAATTGTTCGAAATAAAGGCAATCATACCGTAGCCATTGAAAGACTAGATATTTTAAGCCAATATTGTCGGATTTAAACTTTAATACCACGATTATTAATTAACCGGGCATTTAGCTTAATCATATTTTAATTGAGGCAATTTACATGCCTATATGATGGTATGAATGCATTTATGCAGTTGTAGAATCTTTAGGAGTAGAAAAGAAGCATGCATGAAGTGCTAAAATTAAATAGGTAAAGTTTTACTTACGTACCTGATTTAATCGTCGACCGCTTCTTAACTCCAGGTTAAGCTCCTCGCTTAGGAAATATTAATTAATTTTAATTTGTTTAATTTTAATGTCCAAATATCACAATAAAAATGCAATAAAAAATTAAATTAAATGCAAAAAGCGGTGAAGAAAACGCAAGGAGCGTGAGAGGGAGAAGGATTCGTCCGTCAACACAGACAGGGGTGTCTCAAAACGGAGCCCCAGAGCCGTCTTTTATAGGAAAAAAGTGACCCCAGGCGCCCCTGTCCGCCTTCAAGGGCGGGCGTGTCCGCCCTAGCTGGGCGGATATGCCCGCCTGGGCTGGGCGGGAGTGCCCGCCCTAGCTTAGGCGGGCGTGTCCGCCCAAGCTGGGCGGGCGTGCCCGCCCCAGCTGGGCGGGCGCGCCTGCCTGGCTTGGGCGGGTATGCCCGCCCATGTTGGGCGGTCGTGCCCGCCCATGCTGGGCGGGCATGTGTGCCTTCTTTCTTTCTCTTTTTTTCTCGTTCTGGAGGTTTTTCCGGGAGTTCCGGACCTCCAAAAAATATTCCGAGACCAGTTCCGTAATCCTCGTAATTTTTCGGACATTTCAAGTACCATATTGGCACACTTCCGGTGAACTTTTTGAATGACCTCCGGTCCGATCGGACTGTTTGCAGTCCAGGAAAATTGGCTCTTCGAGCCTCAAAATTAGGGTATTCACAGGCAACTGCAGCCGCGGCCACCATCGCCGCGGCCGGGAAATCTGGCTTTTAGAGCCTCAAAATTTGAGTATTCACAATAAGGACCATTGCTCAGATTGTGGCTGCGGCTCTTGCCCAGGACAGGGCCCAAAATCAGAATACTCCTCCTTCGGGTAGCCAACCTGTGGCTGAAGAGAGACCAATCCCGGAACCTATGTCGAGTAATCAGGCTTCCGCGGGAAACACTGTCCCAGTTGAAAATGATATGCTCAAGCAACTCGCCGATCTGAAAGAAAGGTTTGACAAGATGGTGGCGGTAAAAGAGAAAGACCCAGCCACCAATTTTCACATAACTGAGTATGTCCTACACCCGACCAGCTCGACCTCTTTCAAGACCTTCAAGCATTCCATATTTGAAGGGGATAATGATCCTCGTTCTCATTTGTCTGAATTTCTCCGAGTATCCCAAATGAACCGGTATAATGAGGAAGATGTTTTGCGAGCATTCCCGCAAACACTACATAAGGATTATCGGAGATGGTATGACGGTTTAGACGAGGAGGTTCAGAAGGATTGGATCAAACTGCAGACAGCTTTTCTCAAACATTTCAAGACTGAAGAGAGCGATGAGTTCAATCTGCGTGATTTGGAGAGTTTGAGACAAGGGAAGGATGAAAGCTTCTCTGATTACTACAGAAGGTGGAGGACCAAGCTATATAGAGTTTAGACAAGACCAAAGGACAAAGAACTGATCAGAATCTTTAGCAGGAGTTTGTTACCCTTTTTCAAGGAAAGGATGTTGACTCAACCTCTCACCGATTTTTCCTTGGTCCAGAGTGCCGGTTTAAACATCGAGGAATTATACAAGGAAGAAAAGAAGAAGAACAGAGGGTTTGGTAATTACCGGACTTCATATGGTGACAGAGGCGCCGGAAGCAGTAATCAGAATCAGTCAGGAGCCAGTAATGCTGTGATTGGTGCAGTTAACGAGAGAACTAGGAGAGAGTTCACCGACTTAGGAAGGCCTTTGAGCACAGTATTGAGATCTTGCATCAAGAATGGGGTGTTGTCAAAACTGCCAGTTGACCCGACTAAGCCCGTGCGAGGGAGGTATATGGACCGAAACTGTGATTACCATCAGTGCAAAGGGCATTCGACTGATGAATGTTTCAAATTGAGGCACGATATTCAAGACTTGATCGACAGTGGAAAAATTACCAAGCCTTCGGAAAAGAACAAGCCAAGCACCAAGAACAACCCGCTTCCTCAATATCAATACAATTACCTGCCTCGTAAGTCTCAGTCGGGTGGATCGGTCAATGCGATCGGGAGTGGATTACCAGAAGAAGTGGTATTAGCTGAAGCAGAATGGGAAGAGCGGATGTGCGCTATGTTGAACATATGGGACGACTGTAGCAGTGATGAGGAAGAGAAGCTGCCAATGAAGATTGAAATCGACAAAAGTATTACTGTGAAGGTAGGCGACGTGCCGGAAGATGAGGATGAGCAACTCCAGCTTGCCATTCAAAAGAGTTTAGCCGACCAAGAAGAACAATGGTATTACAATAGTGAGGAAGAAGTGAATGAGGTAGGTGTGCAAAGTTTGACCTGCAGTGGGCGAGTATATAATCCCGAGAGCAGTATGCAGGCTAAGGGAAAAGAGATTGCTGTTGATGGAACAAAGAAGAAAGTGACGGAGAAAGGTGGGGAGAATCCGAAAGAGAAAAAGAATGAAGAAGAGATAGCTAAAGGACAATAGAAGGCTGTCGAAGTTGGAGAAAGCAGTTAGAGTAAAGTGCCTAGTGGGGTGACAGCCAATTCGGTACTGAGTCAATTACAGAGGACCAGAGCAGACATTTCAATATGGGATTTGCTGATAGCATCTAAGGAGCACAGAGAAGCTTTACTTGAAGCTATGACTTTCGTCAGAGTGCCAGCTCGAATTCAAAGCGTCGACATGATCAATGTGCTATAACGGAGAATAGGAGAAGTCACTTTCTTTGACTCAGACCTCCCACCAGAGGGAAGAAACCACTGTAAGCCACTCTACATCCAAATTGCCGTCAATGGACGAGATACTAGGAATGTGATGGTGGATAATGGGTCTGCACTGTGTGTTTGTCCATTGAAAATGCTGTCCAAGTTTAAGATCGAGGAGTCAGAGCTTGAGCCATCAAACATGGTGGTCAAGGCTTATGATAATACCATGCGGAATGCAAAAGGGACCTTCAAAGCAAAGATATCCACAGGGGCAGTCGAAAGTTGGGTAGACGTAGTTGTGCTTGACATCCTGGCCAACTACGCTCTCTTGTTAGGAAGGCCGTGGCTCCATCCTCTAGGTGCGGTTCCATCCACTCTGCATAGAAAAGTAAAAATCCCGTGGGGTACAGACGTGGTAACCGTTAACGCACAGGAGGATCTGAATGTGGCTGCAGTGGAAGGTCTAGAACTGGCGGTGCCGCTTTCAAGTTTTCAGGTGGCAGTCATTGATGCGTCTCTCACCAAGAGCAAGAGTGCAGTGAACAGCATGAGTTCTTTTTCTAGAAAGATGATGAAGAAGATGAATTGGCAGTATGGCAAAGGTTTGGGCAGGGAGTTGCAAGGAAGGTTTGAGCCTCTTTCATCAGCATCCGGGCAACATGACAAACGTGGACTGGGGTATTCTGAAATAGAAAAAAAGAAAGATATGAGGTTCGATCTCCGGTCAGAGGGTCAAACATGAATCAGATTCTCTTTGTTCCACAAGCTGAGGGGGAGTTTCAGAGCAGAGGAAAGACCTATCCCAGTTTGGAGATATTTATGACTGATTATGAGGAGAAATTGATCAAGTCGCCCGAACCTTCTTTAGAACAACTGGTGGATGGAACCGAGTTCATGGTATGCATGATGGAAGCAAGTATCGAATTTGATTGGTCGAAGAAGATATCTGAGTTTGAAGACTTCTTGGGGATTGGGGATGAAGTTTCCAAGTCAGTGCAAGAGCAGAAGGCCAAGGCACGGATCCTCCAGTCTGTTCTAACTGCTGAAGATGCCGAAGAAGCAGAGAGGAAGGCTAAGAAGACGATAGAGCATGGAGAGGCCAAAAAGAAGGTACCCCGGCGGAGGAAGAAGAAGGCACAGATGCCGATGAAGTGATCCAGGCAATAAAAGATACTTGTAATGAATGTGTTGAACAGGCAGTTAATCCTGTATTTTGTTTTTTTGATGTTTGTTTTGAGAACAATATGGATGGTTTTCCTCTTTTATTTCAATCAATGGAAGTGAACTTTGACTATTTGTTTTCTTGTTTCCCTGATTGTCATGTTCATGGCATTGATTATACCACTCGCATATTTGACATAAATGCATTGCATAATTTCGCATTTAATCTAAGCACCACCGAAGATCCTAAAATAATTGAAATCGGATCAGACTTTAAACCTGAGCTCAGACAGGGCCTTCAAGAATGTATCAAAAGAAACTCAGAGGTATTTGCCTGGAGCTATGCGGACATGCCAGGGATCGACAGATCAATAGCAGAGCACTTCATCCATACTGATCCTAGTATTAAGCCAGTAAAGCAGAAAAGGAGAAGGGTCAGACCAGAATGGCAGGACAAGATCAAAGCTGAAGTCCAGAAGCAATTGGATGCAGGATTCTTGGAAGTAGTGCACTATCCGGAATGGTTGGCGAATATAGTACTAGTGCTGAAGAAAGATGGCAGGATAAGGGTCTGTGTCGACTACAGGGATCTGAACAAAGCCTCACCTAAGGATGACTTTCCACTTCCACACATAGCTGTTTTGATAGACAGTGCTGCTGGAATGGGATGTTATTCTATCATGGATGGATTTTCAGGGTACAATCAGATATTGATGGCCTTAGTGGATAAGCATAAGACCGCTTTCACCACAGACTTCGGAACATTTTGCTACAAAGTGATGTCGTTCGGACTGAAGAATGCCGGGGCAACATATCAGAGGATGGCTACTACGTTATTTCATGATATGATCCATAAAGGATTAGAAGTGTATGTAGATGATATGGTGATCATGACAAAAACACAAGAAGAACATGCAGAGATGTTGGAAAAGTTCTTCACACGAGTCAAACAGTACAACTTGAGGCTTAATCCCAAGAAGTGTGTATTCGGAGTAACGAAGGGGAAATTGTTAGGTTTTGTGGTGGGACCTGACGGGATTGAGGTTGATCCGGACAAAATAAAAGCCATTCAGGATATGAAGCCGCCGAGAACAGAACGGCAGGTGAGAAGCTTCTTGGGTAAGATTCAGTACATCAGCAGGTTCATTTCAAGGTTATCCATCACCTGTGCTCCGATTTTCAAATTACTGAAAAAGAATCAGCCAGTCAAGTGGAATGAAGATTGCCAGAAGGCCTTCGACCATATAAAGAAGTACTTGACGAATCCACCGGTGCTTAGTTCGGCAAGACCAGGAGAACCATTGATCTTGTACCTTCCTGTGGAAGATGTAGGAGTGGGAGCGATGTTGGTACAGCCGGACGCCGCCGGAATAGAGAAAGCCATTTACTACATCAGTAAGAAATTGTTGCCTATCGAAGAGAAATACAATCTGATTGAGAAAACATGCATGGCAGTGGTGTGGTCGATAAAGAAATTAAGGCCGTATTTCGATTCCTTCAAGGTCACTTTTATTTCCAAGATTGATCCACTGAAGTATTTGCAGAGGACGCCTACTTTAGAGGGACGGTTGTCTAAGTGGTTGATTCAAATGTCTAGTGTGGATGCGGAGTTTGTAACAAAGAAGACGGTCAAAGGTCGAGCTGTGGCAGAATTCCTAGCAGAAAACCCTGTGGCAGACGACGAGTCTTGGGAATTGGAATTTTCGGATGAACACTTGCTGAATATTGAAACAGGAACTTGGAGATTATACTTTGATGGATCAGCTAACAGAAACGGAGCTGGGGCTGGTACTGTTATAGAAGCACCTAACGGCGAAGTCATAACCATGTGCAAGAGACTACTGTTCCCAGTCACTAACAACATGGCAGAGTATGAAGCGTGCATCATGGGAATGGAAGCTCTTCTTGCGTCTGGCGCTAAAGAGGTCGAAGTAATAGGAGATTCTTTACTGGTTATTGAGCACGCCAACGAGAGATGGAAGGTAGAAGAAGAAAGATTGAAACCCTAAGTTGAGTATTTGTTGAAGAAGGCAGCACTATTTGACAAAATCACTTTTACTCACATAGGAAGAACCTATAACAGAATTCCAGACGCCTTGGCAAACTTAGCGTCGGCATGGCAGGATATAAGCAAAGTTCCAAAGAAGCCTTTTATCATTACCACAGCCAATATACCATGCTATCAAGAACATTACGTGCATCAGGTGGAATCAGAGGAAGAACCTTGGTTTACGGATATTCTGAGGTATATGAAAGACGGTACTTTTTCTGATGACGCGACGAAAGAAGACCGTGCAGTCTTAAGGAAGATGGCTCTGAATTATGTCCTAGCCGATGGCGAACTCTACAAGAAAACTTGGGATGGAGTGTTGTTACGATGTGTGAGCGAGACAGAAGGAAAGGACATAATGAGAAAAGTTCATGAAGGAGTCTGTGGTACTCATCTAAGCGGTATGAGTTTAGCAAGAAAGATCATGAGGCAAGGTTACTTTTGGATGAAGATGGAAGGCGATTGTGTCCAGTATGTGCGCCGTTGTAAGGCTTGCCAGTATCATGATAATAGAAGCCACTTACCTGCTGTTGAACTCCATCCAACAACTCCTTCGTGGCCTTTTTCTGCATGGGGCATAGACGTCATCGGTAAAATTTCACCTGCAGCATCCAATGGTCATCAGTATATATTGGTTGCAGTTGACTACTTCTCTAGATGGATCGAAGCTCAGTCTTACAGGATTTTAACTGCCAAGCATGTGGCAAAGTTTATTGAATAGAACATTTTCTGTCGCTATGGTGTCCCCCATCACATAGTTACAGATAATGGTTCTCATTTCCAAGCAGAAGTTGGCCAATTGCTTTATAGATACAAGGTTGAGCATCACCGTTCTTCTCCTTATCGCCCTCAGGCTAATAGTGCGGTAGAAGCTGCAAATAAGGAGATCAAGAGAATCCTGTCGAATATGTGTGAAAGGTATAGAAGCTGGGCCGAGAAACTTCCTTTCGCGCTCTGGGGGCATCGCACTACCTTCAAGGCAGTAAATGGAGCTTCTCCCTTTGAATTAGTATACGGGATGGAGGCAGTGTTACCGGTAGAGCTCGAAAAGAAGTCTCTCAGGGTTTTGGTAGAAGCTGGTCTGACCGAAGAAGAATGGGTCAAGAAGAGGTATGAAGATCTGGCACTCTTAGACGGAAGAAGACTGAATGCTCGATCCCAGGATCAGATGAGAAAAAGGAGGATTGCTCGTTTCTACAACAAGCGAGTACATCCAAGAGCTTTAAAGAATGGAGAGTTGGTGCTAATCAGGTTATTGGATCATGAAGCCCAACATCATCCTGCTGGAAAATTCAAACCCAACTGGCATGGGCCGTTCAGAATTCAGAAATTGCTACCTAAAGGCGCCGCCGAATTAGTCACTATGGAAGGAGAGCCTGTCAAGCGAATTGTCAATCAAGACCAAATGAAAAGATTCTATGTCTGAAATGATGATTTCAAAAAAAAAAAAAAAAAAGAAAAAAAAAAAGGGGGGGGCTAAGTTGAAAACCCGAAAAGGGCGGCTTAGGCAAGAAATGAGCTCGCTAGGTTGAAAACCCGCAAGGGTGGCCTAGGCAAAAGTTAGAGCATGTAAAAAATGCAAAATAATAGTAAAATCTTGGGATTAGCGCGTGGTGCTTAGCTTAAATGCAGGATTCATGCCATGCGTTCGTGACAAATTAGTGACTGATTGATTAATGCCATTAACTTAACTTGAAGGAGAATAGGAAATCAAGTAGTTAAAACAAATGACCATTGTATTAGAATAAACTTTCTTTACTTCTGTATAATGTTGAAAAGAAGTAAGATCAATAAAGGATTTGTGTTCTCAAAATCTTTGTTTTTATCCTGGCATTACGATCGAAGAATGTAAGATCTTCCTCCCTGTTTACTTAAAACAAAGATCGACTTGCTTGATGTGAAGTGTCCTGCCGTTGGTATTGCCTAAACATTGAATCTTAAAAAAGAAGGACATTGATCAGAGGAACGAGTACCATTTTCTCAGCGATTTCTCTAGAAGGATCAACAAAGCCATGAATAAACCTTAGCACTTGTATTAGTTCATGCATACATAGAGGAGTTACATTTGTTATTGTTGATTTGTGCAGGTTATAAAACAGTCACTCCATTCTTTATTGTTCACAAGCATAAGTTCCTGTGTTTACAGAATAAGGTTTACATTATTGAGTTTTCATTTATTAACCCAAGGGCAGGAGGCCCGAATAACTAACACGACAAATAATTTCGAAAGAAAAGTTTTGTTGTCTTTCATTGTTCATGTGTGCAGGAAATAATAAAGACAGAATCAGCGAATTCATTAATTCAAAGAAAGCAGATACATTAAATAGCAGCTCAAAAGCTCGAGCTCAAAAGAAGACAGAGAAAGCAATAACAACATTTATTTCAGTAAGGGCTACCATCAGATACCGATCCTTGCAAGAACTTAACGTCATTATGGAGTAAAAAACCAGTTCACATACTCAGGTGTCACAGTGTCCTGCATCACTCCTTCACCTAAGTATCTGGTGTTTCGGTTTCTCCAACGGTCAGTCAAATTGGTCAGCAGATGCAGTGTTATTTGACCGCTCTCAAAGTTATGGATCCTGGGAATACACTGGATTGTTCCATATTGACGGCTAATCCTGTCGGGAAAATAGGCCATGGAACGGTCTAGACTGGCGTACAATACATAGTTGAGGTTCATGCTACTAGTAGTGACCAGTCTAATCCTCCACCAAGGACAAGTCCATCGAATGGTAGGGTTATCACCAAAATCGAAGCGTCTCCGAGACCGAGATTGAAAAACAGCAGGTCCATAAGTTGGAATCAAGCGAGCTGGAACTGGAGGAATCAGGCTTAACTTATCCAGAGCCCAGGCTTGCAATAGTAACGGACAATCGCGATGATGAACATTGAAGTCAGTAATGTGAAGGGCAATATCTCTGGCCCAACACATTGTTTCTCCCATGATCATCATGAAGACAGTACGATGGTACAATTGCATGTCACGAACAACGCTCAGAAGTCGAAAATCTCCAATTCCGGATTGACGGTTTTTCATGGCATACACGTTCAGCAGTAAGAAGCAACAAGCTCGAATCCAGGAAGGATCCACGTTCATGTACAGAACCTTGTTGAGAAAAGGCTCCAAAGGTAGACCTTGATCTGTGTTTATGCCATCAGGGAGATAAACCGGACACAAGGCCACAATCTCAGCTAGATCGTATCTAGGACCCGGGGGCAAGGCCGGAGTTTCGTTTTGCTCAGGATGATGATCCATCAAGGCGCACATTTCCTCATAAGTCGGAGTCACCTCAGAGTCTTCAAACCGAAAAACCATGGTGCTCGGATTGAAATGAGAAATGAGCCAAGACAAGAAGCCATGGTTAGGTTTCAGATCTTTGAAATATCTTAACCAGGCAAGTTGATCCAAAGGAGAGACTTGCCATAGGTCGCCAGAAATGGATTGGACGAAAGATGAGACTCGGTTTTTGAAGGCCATGGAAGAAAGTCGCTTAAGAAATCAATGTGCTTTGAACACTGGATGGGAAGGAGGTGCGAAATGAAACTAATATTTATAGAAAAGCGAAGAAATCGATGGGCGAAACACCATCGTCACTCAATTTAACAGTCATTGTCAGAGGTAGTTGGAAGGATGGTCTTGAAGGGTCTATTCGGGTCGGTGAGCATTCAAACCTGCATTGATTAAGATGAAGGACGGCCTGTATAATAAGGAGGTTGAGTTTTTATGATCGCATTAATCGAGAAAGGGTAGTTGAGCCATTACGTCCGCATTCACTGAGTGGACCGCCCCATCAGGTAAGTAATACGGTACGTTTTCTATTTGGAAGGTGATTCTTAATCATGTTCCATGTTAAATTCATTATTTTACTTACTTCATTTTTGTTTTTATTTCATTTCATTTATTCATTTACAATAAGTCGATTTACTGACCGCTAATGAGGTGAACCATTCCTGTGAAACAATGGTACATCGTTATTTTGTATTTGGTGTTGTGTTCGTGTTTTGTTTTTATAGGAACAAGGCTTCATGGTTGCAAAACATAAACACACATGATAAAGCAAAAAAAACGAGAAGAAAACCAAGTGTTGTAAAAATGTAAATAATATCATAAGATGCTGATATAACTGTACAATCATAAAAAATAAATAAACAGAAAATTAATAAAATTCAAAATGTTTAAACTGTTCAAAAATGGAGGAGCCATGCAACAGGACTACCGTCGCCTGCGGCTAGGACCAGCGACACTCAGAGGAGGTGGCGACGGTGGCCCGTCATCGGAAGAAGAGCCACCCTCATCCTCATCAGAAGAGTCGAGCGGGATGCCCTCGACCTCTAGCCTTGTCCGAAGCCGCTCTACCTCCGCCTGAAGCCGGCTCACGGCACTGGACTGGCGGGACTGATGCCTCCGTAACCTCCCGTTCTCCAGCTCCTGCAAAGACAAGCATGTGTAAGAAAGGTCATCGAAATAATAAGGAGCGAAAAGGTAAAAATGTATAAAAATTCTTACCAGCTCATGTCGCTCGGAGTAGAGCCGGCCGATGTAGGACCGGGCAAAACCGAACCGCTGGCAGATCTCCTGGTATCGCTGGGCCGGCACCTGCAAATAAAAAATCCATTAAAAGGGATATTCAGGTAAGACACTTCTAACTTTTTATATTCGGTTTATAACTTACATGTGTGGTGTGCTCAGGGTCCAACTGTACTGGAGGAGGAGCCTGCCGCAGGTCTGCGGGAATGATGATGCCTGATCCTAAGCTAAGGCCAGGATCCAACACCACCTCCATACCTGGTGGAAACGGGACATCGCCCAATACGACACCAACTGGTCCGGTCGGAGCCGCCACGCCACCCGCCTCAGCTGCCGCCTCAGCCCGGTAGTGACCTGCGGTCTTGTGTGTCTTCCGCTCCTGCATTCGGTTATAAAGAAAGTAATACTATCAGTAAGTTGAGACAAAAAGAGGAGTAGTAACAGTGAATGAGGTTGAAGGTCAGATGAGTTACCTGGATGTACTCGAGAACCTCGGGAAGTCGAGCCTGCATCCGAGAGGCAAAGTAAGCGGGAAAATCACCGGCAGACAAGAAATCGTTCGCCGAGAAACCTTTGTACTCTACCTCCAGGTCCTCTCGGATCAAACCCTCCAGCAGACACATATGCCGGGGAGGGGCATGTGGCACTCTCCGTCGTGCTGGAGCTACCGGAGTGTCAAAAACCCGCTCGCCAAGGAAATACCGGTCGGCCCAGTATCCGCGCATCAACAGCCTCGACCGGGTGTGCAGCTCAACCACCTCCCAGCCCGGATAGGTCCTCCAGGCCTCGCAGTCCCATGGCTCTAAAGATAGCTGCAAAATGATAAGAAATCAGGATTGATAGTATGTCAGAATAAAGAAAGAAACAAGTTACAGATTAAGAGATTCTTTCTATACTCACATCGGACAAGTCCCGATCGTTAAGGAAGCTCCGCCAATACTCCGGATCCTCACCACTGGCATAGGTGTGGTGGCAGTGGGCCAGGTAACGAGGAATCCTCCTGGACTCGACGGGAGAACCGTCGCTCGGACTGCCCGGGAAGATGCAATACTCGTAAGACCACACCTGTAATAGAGACAGAAAATAACACCAGTTAGTCGAACAGTTGAGAACTGTGGATAAAAAAAGTGAGAGAAGAAGAGGGGTAAAGAATGAAAGTGCGTTACCTCCAAAGGCCGGATGAACAGCCAGTTTGACTCACCGCTACCACGGGTCCAGACATCCAGACCATGATAGAGATGAGCCAAACTAAGCGTAGCCCAGTCGAAGGACCCGACCTGGCTCAGATCCCGAAGACACGCCAGCACCGCAGGATCTCCCGTATTCTGGGAGGTGCACAGTAGCTGCAAAGATATGATGTAGAACAGGAAGGACCGGGCAGCCTGGTCCCTCTCCTCACGAGTATACGCAGGAGCAGCAGGTCGAACGTCCTCCGGCAACTCTCGCCAAGCCTCCAACCGGGTCCTGATCCTCTCGGCCCAGAATCGATAAACCGTCTCGTAAGACATATACCCCTGCACGGTATATTGGGTCTGCGTCGTGACACCGAGCAGAGAACGGAAAAGCTGGGCTCCGATAGCAGCCGTCTGGTACCGAGCGTCCAACGGAGGAACCGGGCCAGTAAAGCGTAAGCCGGTAATGGCAGCGTAGTCTACAGGAGTGAGGGTCATCTCTCCAAACCCGAACACAAAAGTGTGTGTGCAGTCGTTCCATCGCTCCATCAATGCATACCGCATAGCGGGCGGGAAACGAGGCTGTGTGCGGCGCAATCCGGCGGCATAATCCCCGAAACCTGCAGCGATAACCCGAGCTCGCATGGGAGGGTCCAGCAAATCCCAGAAGGCAGAAGCATCAGTAGCCGATCTGCCTGAGCGGGCCTTGCCCAGATTAACCTGTAAGTAAATTTTAATTTCAATAAATGTAAGACTAATAATTATTAATTTTCTTCTATGACAGGAGGAGCAAAAACTCGAGTTCTGGTTCGAGCCATAGCTGCGTCACGCAGCTACCAGTCGCGTCACGCGTCTATGGAGTTGCGCCACGCAGCTTTACCCAAGTTGCGCAATAAAAAGTATAGCTGTGTAGCGTATCTTAACACTTGCGTCACGCCAGTCTACAGTCGCATCACGCAACTGTTCAACATATGCGACCCCAGGAACAGATGCGTCACGCGACCAGGAAGCCGCGCCGCGCATCTCTCTAGCCTCGCCGCGCAACTGTTCAAGACCTCATTCATTGATGAACAGTCGCGTCACGCAACTGTTCTTCCTAAGAACAGCTGCGTGACGCAACTGTCGAAGGTACGCAGCAGTTTAACTTTAATTTTGTTCTAACTACATTTATACTATTTTTGTGCAATTATAGGGCTAAATCAAGCCGCCTAGAGTTATCGACAATCAAAAATTGACAAATCAAGGTCCAAACACAGTCAAAAGAGGCTAATCCTAAGGTTCAAAACAAGATTAGGATTTCTGGCGTCTCGAACAGCCGCGTCACGCAACTGTTCCCACAAGAACAGCTGCGTC
Source organism: Jatropha curcas (assembly GCF_041381405.1). Classification (NCBI taxonomy): domain Eukaryota; kingdom Viridiplantae; phylum Streptophyta; class Magnoliopsida; order Malpighiales; family Euphorbiaceae; genus Jatropha; species Jatropha curcas. The sequence goes on from NC_143155.1 coordinate 6,161,271, forward strand.
ACGCAACTGTTCATGGAAGAACAGCCGCGCCACGCAACTCCTACCTGCGTGACGCGACTGCCGACGCAGGCATAAACAGTAAAAATAATCCTATTTGCTACAATTATGGATCGAAAGCAGTAAAAACAGAAAATCGAAGGAATTTTGTACTTACCTCGGATCGAAAGCCACGCATCTGACTTGTCTCGTACCGGACTGGAAATTCCGAACCCGGCAACGGAAGGAGCTGCAATGGTTGCGTCCCGGGGGTTAGCGGGTTCCGGCTCACCGGTACTGGCTCACCGTCAAATATGGGAATGTCGGGCAGGGCCCCGAGAACCTCCATCTCCGGAGTGTAGGCAGAAGCAGGAATTTCTGAGATTTGAGACATCTTTCTAGTTGAACAGTTCAGAGAGTTTCCAATTGCTTAGGGTTTGTGAATAAGTGAAATTGAATCGATTGAGAAGGTAACTACTTATAGTAAAACCAGCTGGGTCGGAGCCCGTCCAACTGGGCCCGACGAGAACATTGGGCCCATTATCCTTTTGAGCCCAACAGGCCCATACGGCCCATTTCAAAAGCTCACGACGACCCGTTCCGGCGACATGACGTTGATGTACAGCTCGTATACGGCTGCAACTTTCATCAACTCACCGCACCGGGGTTAGGAGCATTAAATTGTCCATATTACCCTCAGGTAAGTTCCCTTCTAAACACTATATCATAAAATACAGGCAACAACTTTTAATTAAGTCTTTTCTGCCGAAACTTTTGGTAAAATTTTCACAAAAATAATAAAAATGCGTTTATAAAAAGTAAATACTTTTGATTCCAGGATGGGATTCCGGACTGGGGGCAAAAGTATGACCTTTTGCCTTAATAAGAATTTTTGCATGGGAACATGTGATGTTCCAATACCTTTCTAACAGAAAGCAAAGTCTGTTGTATACAGATTTTGCTCTTTTCTTTGTGAACAATTTCTTTCAGGCCAACCGGTGATGTTTTTTTTCGAAGCCGATAGGTCCCACTGATTAGTGATGGTATTGTTGCGAAGCTAGTCAGAACAATTTCAAAACAGTGATGATGTATTGCGAAGCTGTTTGAAATCTTCTTCCCCAGTCAATGATGTTGAGTTGCGAAGTTGACATGGGTAAAATCAACATTTCTCGAGCCGATCAAATCGAGCCTCGAAGATGTCTCGTCGAACCGACTGGAGCCGACAAAGCCGATCAAATCGAGCTGAGTGGGTGGCCAGATCAGAGTTCTTCAAGCCGATCAAACAGAGCTTCGAAGACTTTGTCATAAAATCAAGATTTCTCGAGCCGATCAAACCGAGCCTCGAAGATGTCTCATCGAACCGACTGGAGCCGACAAAGCCGATCAAACCGAGCTGAGTGGGTGGCCAGATCAGAGTTCTTCAAGCCGATCAAACCGAGCTTCGAAGACTTTGTCATAAAATCAACATTTCTTGAGCCGATCAAACCGAGCCTCGAAGATGTCTCGTCGAACCGACTGGAGCCGACAAAGCCGATCAAACCGAGCTGAGTGGGTGGCCAGATCAGAGTTCTTCAAGCCGATCAAACCGAGCTTCGAAGACTTTGTCATAAAATCAACATTTCTCGAGCCGATCAAACCGAGCTTCGAGGATGTCTCTTCAGATTACATGGAAGCCGACAAAGCCAATCAAACCAAGCTTAGGAGGTGACCAGATGGTTGATTCAGCATCTTTTCAAGCCGATCAAACCGAGCTTTCGAAGGGACTGCCTGAAAGAAGGCGCGTCAATAGACCACTTTAACATTAATCGTTTATACAATTAATGATAAAGTGGGGGGGCAAACTGTTAACGCGTGGATTTATGTCCCACCGAACCCGATGATGATATGAGGATAAAGGATGAGGTTTCACAATAAACCAGAAGTGTCTAAATCAAAAATTGAACCAAACCGCCCAAAGGAGCCTGACCCATGTTAGGGCTGCGTCACGCAGCTAATACCTGCGTGACGCCACTTCTAGCGGCGTCACGCAGCTCTAACGGGTCTGACACCTTTGGCGCGCGCCCGTGCAGCGGCCTGCACTGTTTATATGGATATGCGGCAGCTGTATGAAAAGTAAGTCGTGTCACGCAGGCTTACGGGTGCATCACGCAGCTCATACCCGCGTGACGCGACTACTCTGTTGTGAACCCCTTTCCCCGGATGCATAGGCATGTGATGCATATGACAAAAGAAAGAAATACACGTGAATGTATGAGTCGCCACCTTGTTTAATTATTTTAGGGTAAACTAGGAAAAACCCTAAGTGACTCCGATTTTAATTAACCTAATTACTAGATTAATTAACCCAATGTTTAAAGCATGGTCTACGAACCCGAGGTGGATCCCGAGACTATGTCATGCTGATGAACTAACCATGAATGAATGCTTTGCAAGGTGAATGATGTAATTAGACCAAATGAAATGTTTATGTGATTTTGATGATTTCGACTTGCCACCCGGGGTGAAATCCCGAACGTGCCTACGTACTTCCGTTTGAATGGAAGATCAAAGTCAACGTAGTTCGATAGGCCTTCTTTGAAGGGCTTTGAATGGGTATGCTTTATGCACGAGTGTGTATGCTTTGTGCATGATTTTGTGTATGCTTTGTGCATGATTTAGTGTATGCTTTGTGCATGATTTAGTGTATGCTTTGTGCATGATTTTTGTTTAGGCATTTTGCTAAAAGATCGATTGATTCGATTAGGCGTTCGTCGCCAAAAAAAAAGTTGGTTTTAAGGCATTTAGCCAAAAATTGATTGATTTAGGCAATTAATTTGCCAAAATGTTCGATTTAAGCGATTTGTCGCTAAAATGGTTGATTTTAGGCCTTTGGCCGAAAATTGGTTCATTTTAAGGCATTTTGCCAAAAATGTCGATTTTACGTGATTTGTCGCTAAAATGGTTGATTTTAGGCCTTTGGCCGAAAATTGGTTCATTTTAAGGCACTTTGCCAAAAATGTCGATTTTACGGCTTTGAGCCGAAAATGGTTGATTTTAAAGGCATTTCGCCAAAAATGTCAATGTTACGCGATTTGTCGCTAAAATGGTTGATTTTAGGCCTTTGGCCGAGAATCGGTTCATTTTAAGGCATTTTGCCAAAAATGTCGATTTTACGCGATTTGTCGCTAAAATGGTTGATTTTACGGTTTTAAGCCGAAAATGGTTGATTTTAAGGCATTTTGCCAAAAATGTCGATTTTACGCGATTTGTCACTAAAATGGTTGATTTTAGGCCTTTGGCCGAGAATCAGCTCATTTTAAGGCATTTTGCCAAAAATGTCGATTTTACGCGATTTGTCGCTAAAATGGTTGATTTTACGGTTTTAAGCCAAAAATGGTTGATTTTAAGGCATTTTGCCAAAAGATTGATTTTAAGCGATTTGTCGCTAAAAAATGGTTAATCTCATTTATAAGCAATTTGTTTGCTAAAAATCGATTAGACCGTAGGCAATTAGTTGCCAAAATTGATTGATTAAATGTAGGCAATTTTGTTGCCAAAAAACGTGATTAAATGAGGCCGGTAGCCACAATTATTGATTAATTGGACTTAAGCCGAATTTGTTGAAAATAAGGCAGTTGAACCGTAGTTATTAATTAACTAGGCTCTTTAGCCAAAATTGTCGGATTTAAGCTTATTACCACGATTATTAATTAACCGGGCATTTAGCTTAAATTCATTTACTTGAGGCAATTTGTTTGCCTAATGATGACAGGGATGCATTTATGCAGTTGTAGAATTATTAGGAGTAGAAGAGAAACATGCATGAAGTGCTAAAATTAAATAGGCAGAGTTTCGTTTACGTACCTGATTTAATCGGCGGCCACTTCTTAATTCCAGATTTAAGCTCCTCGCTTGGGGAAAATTAATTTTTTTTTTGTTCAATTTTAGTGTCCAAATATCACAATAAAAATGCAATAAAAATTAAATAAAATGCAAAAAACGGTAAAGAAATCGCAAAGAGCGTGGAGGGAGGAAGATCGTCCGTCAACACAGACAAGGGTCCCAAAATTGGACTGAAAATGGCCTATTTATAGGCCATTTTCGGGTCCAGGGCGGCACCCCTGGCTGGGCGGCAGGTGCCGCCCAGGCGGCTCGGCGGGAGCTGCCGCCCGGCTGGGCGGCTGCTGCAGCCCGGGAGGCGGGGCGGCTGCTGCCGCCGTGGCAGGCGGCTGGCGCCGCCGTGGCCGGCGGCCGACGCCGCCGTGTGTGGTGGGATCCCCCCGGCGGCCGACGCCGCCGTGTGTGGTGGGATCCCCCGTATTTCACTCCAGGGGCTTTTCCGGGAGTTCCGGACCTCCAAAAATTATTCCGGGACTAGTTCTGCGATCCTTGCGACATCCCGGACGTTTTAAGTACCATATTGGCATACTTTCGGTGAACTTCCAAAATGGCCTCCGGTTCGGTCGGACTGTTTGCAGTCCGGGAAAACATGCTTTTTGAACCTTAAAATTTGAGTATTCACAGTTGCCCCCCACCGGTGACCACAAAAATGATTTATGGGAGTCGGTGGTTGTCTGAAACGCGAATTTTGATGGCGAAAATCAGACGCGTTCAGGAGACCCGCCCTTTAGCTATTTGCTTATAAATAGCTTGGAAAAACTCATTTTCCTTCATTCTAAGCTTTCCAAATCAAAGAGCTCTCTCAAATTCTCTCAACTTCTAAAGTTCTAAGAACCTTTCTTTCATGGCTTCCTCGGACTTAAGTGGTGAGGAATATCTGGAGTCTTTGGGGATTTCTCTTGACGAGGTCAAGCTTACGGCGGACGCTGATACTCACGCCTCCGTGACTGGCATCTTTGCCCAGGTAAGCCTACCTTTATGGCATTATTATCATCTTTTTCAGGCCAAAGTTGGGAATTTTTGGGCCTTAGGCCGATTTGCGAATTTTGATTGATTTTTTTTTTTTTTGGGCCTCTGTGGCCTGAGTGTGATTTTCGGGCCTTGGGCCGAAATTGTGAATTTTTGGGCCTGTGTGGCCGAAAATGTGAATTTTGGGCCTCTGTGGCCTGATTGTGAATTTTCGGGCCTGTGTGGCCGAAAATGTGAATTTTGGGCCTCTGTGGCCTGATTTGTGATTTGTGGGCCTCTGTGGCCAGATTGTGAATTTTCGGGCCTGTGTGGCCGAAAATGTGAATTTTGGGCCTCTGTGGCCTGATTTGTGATTTGTGGGCCTCTGTGGCCAGATTGTGAATTTTCGGGCCTGTGTGGCCGAAAATGTGAATTTTGGGCCTCTGTGGCCTGATTGTGATTTGTGGGCCTCTGTGGCCAGATTGTGAATTTTCGGGCCTGTGTGGCCGAAAATGTGAATTTTGGGCCTCTGTGGCCTGATTGTGATTTTTCGGGCCTGTGTGGCCGAAAATGTGAATTTTGGGCCTCTGTGGCCTGATTTGTGATTTGTGGGCCTCTGTGGCCAGATTGTGAATTTTCGGGCCTGTGTGGCCGAAAATGTGAATTTCTGTTTTTATTTTTCTGCACTCACTGTTTTATTAGTATGCATGCTAAGGTAGAATTAAGACATTATCCTTAGTAAGGAACCGAAGGATAACTCTTATATTGCTTTACCTTCTAGGATCCTTATATCAAATTGGATGTGGGTGAGACCTCTATGTCCCAAATCCCGGTCGGAATATTCGATCCCAGCCACCCGGTTGGAGCGATTATCAGTCCGTCCCATCTGGGTTACCTGAGGCATTTCGATGCGGGCCGAAACAGTCACAAGGAGTTACTGGGCGCTTTGGCCGAGAGATGGTGGGACACCACTAATACTTTTCATTTTTCTTGGGGCGAGATGACAATGACCCCTGTGGACTTTTCTATGATCTCCGGGATCCCTTTTGGCACTCGGCCGATTGAATTATATAATGACTGGAGGACAGAGATCTCCTCTGACCGGATGGTGGAGCTGATCGGGATAGATCTGCCTCGGATCTTCGGGCCAGGTTCTACTACTCCAGCCTTGAGCGTTTCCAGACGCTGGTTGCATCTCCAGGCCCCCGGTATTTATGCCAGACACAGACGGGGAGAGCTGACGGCTACTCAGGTGGCCAGATTCACTTTATTGCTGGTATTTGCTTCGACCTTCTAGTCCAACAGAAAAGAGAAGTTCAATCCTTCTATCTTGAAGAGTTTGGAAAACCTAGCCCATCTTACGGAGTACGACTGGGCCGGCGCTATTCTGAGTCGTATGTACGACGACATGTGTGATCTGAGTCGGAGCCATTGTAAACTCAGCGGGACCTACTACTTATGGGAGGTAATGTGGAGAACATTCTGTATTTTTCTCGTTTTATTCGACCTCTCTTGACTCTTGTTTCTTCTTCTTTTCATTTGCAGACTTGGGCATTTGAGTACTTTCCTTATACTCGCCCAGAGCAGATTCATGCTGATCTCGGATTGGGTTTGGTACCTTTGGCTTGGAGATGGTACCGAACAAACCTTCATACCAGTCGGCAGAAGGATTCGCTAAAGGATCTGAGAGCCTTTTTTGATACTTGTAGTTTGGCGCAGGTATGTGTCTAGTAATTCTTAAACATGTTGAATAAAAAGGATTTAACATATTTGCTTCTTTTGTAGGTTGAGGTAGGGGCGATGGCTACCCATCTATAGAACTGGATTCAGGTTGACCCCCGTTTCCAGCGGTCGGACGACTTGTCTCGGCGGAGGGTGGTTCTGTCGCACCCCATTCTGAGACGATATTACTTGGGCGAGAGGGTAGACTTTCAAATA